>NC_071259.1:8686863-8926863 GCF_023375685.1 Ictalurus furcatus
TTCAAATGACTTTGTTTTATTGCATTTTCCATACTGTTTCGGAATTGGGGTTATACATCTGGGCTGCAGTCGACCAGCTGACGAACCATGCTGTATTACTTTGTGACATTTATTCTTTCCTCCTTTGCTCTAGTGTACCTCTTCATTCATAGACCGTCTGACCTTTTAAGCTTTCATTTGTCATGTTACCTCTTTTTCCTTATCCCACTCTCCATCTCTCTTTTCTCCATCACACCTCCTTATCAGACAGGGGATATATCCAAATGTGGGAGGTATTTTCTTGCATCATATACAGATGTCTCAGACACCAAGCTACACATCAGCTCAAGTTCTAGGCAGCCCTGCCCATTTCTACTAAGCTGGTGTAATCCCAGCTATTTTACAGTTGTCATGACATTGGGTAAATCCACCAATTGGAGACTTCCAAATAAGACAGGGAGGGAATTAGAGCTGGTGGGATCTGGAGACTGCCATTCGGCAAGAAGTCACCCAACATGTGAGCACCAATCTCAGGAACATTAGTCTAGACTAAGAATATAAAACATTTTCTTTTTTTCTGGTTGTGTTAGCAAATTGAATAAATAATAAGCTTGATTGGACTATTGGGATTGATTAATTTAAGCTTATAAATGATAGGAAACATAGATTACTGGAAACCATAACAGGAAAGAGATATATAATATATCGCTGAAATAAAAAGAAGAAAAAAAGCCCAGTGATCCCAGCTCTTTAAATATTTAATGCTGTCCGGTTATTTTAGGAACACTGTTTCAATAGCTTAGTCTCTTTAGAACACGATCATGATCTCAAATTTTTTGGAAAGTACACAATTTTTTACAAGGTTCTTGACTTTGAAAGAGCCATAAAATACGAGTCTCAGGCTTGTGAAGTGATTAAACACAGACTACATAGCTAGTTCATTAAATTGAATGCTTTTTATTTGGTCTTGGTTGAGGGTACAAGTGAGAGAAAGATTGGGAAAGAGAAAAAAAAAGAAATATGGAGCGGTCACTCCGCTTGACAAAGAGTTTCACGGTATGGGACTCATGATGGGCAAAAACATAACATCAGTATTACTGCACATTTTCTCTGCAGGTCATAATAATAACAACGCACTGCTCTTTACCTCTTAGCTCCTTTTGTTCAAGCCCAGATATGGCTGGTTCCCACTGGTGTTCCTTAATAAATATTTAACACCAATTAAAATGAACCACAGCTTCACCCAGACCAATCAGGATGCAAAGCAGGGCCATGACCTCACAACCTGGGTCCTATTCAAGAATAAAGGCCCAAAGGAATTGTGGATATGGCTGGCTACATTTGTGCAAGATGGAGGAGAGATAACTTGATAACGAGTGAGAGCTGCCATTTCCTGGCAAAAAGCAAAGGTCGTCACCTTAGTAACGATATGATTGGAGGCATATAGGCATGTCAGTAAAAGATGAATGATAATTGCACAGGCAAGTGACCGGGACCTATCTAGAGGCAGGCGCATACAGAACCGTGTGGTTGTAATTTAGACCTCGAGTCTTGGGGGTTCCACATTAGCATAACACATTTAGGAAAGAAAAATCACAAGACCCCTTGCTGGGTCTATTTTTTTTTAAATACATTACCATTTTCAAACATGCAGTGCTGTATATCTCTGTGTACATCTTTGATGGGCATGATGACTGAGGCTGTGGTTTAGGATTACTTTTATATTTGACAGCACCAGCAGCAGCTCATGACCATAGATTTCATTTGGACAGGGTATTAAAAACAACGTGGCTGCAAACAAAATTAAGTAAAGAGGCTATCACACTTGACTTGTACTATAGGGTACTCTCGAGTGATTATTTAAAAAAAATTTTTTATAGAGTAACCCCATAATAGGCAATTGAAAGTCCACAACATCGAGTCATCAGGCATCCAGTCTAGCAGCTGGTTTTATGTTCGTTTTAGACATACCTATGTTCAAAGTTGTGTGCGATAGAGCAGGTGTGTTTCCTGTCCCCATTAACCAGGGTTTCCAGGTTTTAGCAAAATTTCCAGCCCAGCTACATCTCAAAAACCACTCAAAAGACCTGAAACTAGCATACAAAAAAAATTATCTGGGCACTGGAAAAGGGAAACATTTTTCTTCGTTCTCTTAGCCTTTGCATGGAAAACAAGGGCGCCGTAGTGCATGTGCATTTCTGATGTACAGACTTTAGCCACTTCATAATCCCTTTCTTTCTTCCAATCTTTGGAATATCTTACAATAGAAATGGTTCTACATCATGGACACACTGTCTCCACTTATTTGCTATAAAACAAGATCCTGACGGCCATGGAACATTTTTAAACTGTCCCAGTTTGGTAAAACTGTCACTGACTGTCCTGTCTTCTGCTTCTCCCTTAAGTATGGAGCAGACTGATTCCTGCCCCAACGGACTTCTATTATTGAGCGGTGCAGTCAGTGGCGGTTTTCATGCCATTTGCATTTTTCAGAAATATGTTTAAGTACCCCCGGTACTAGGATTTTGAAACAGCAAACAATTTAAATAATATGCATGACTTGCATCTCATCCAACTAGCTAACTACTTTTGCCATAACAAGTGCCGGAGAAACTGCTGCTGAATTTCTAAGATGGGTCGATCTGGTCCAAACGCCCTTATGCTTTTTTTCTTCATTTGAGCGCCTTGTGAGAGGGTTTTTTTTTTGTAAAGATAAAACCAAATTTTCTTTCTTCTGGAAGAAATGTTGCACCCACTTCTACGCTGTTAAAATCTCTTGCAGTAGCGAGTAAGAGAGTCGTTGAGAACGGTCCAATCACATGAGGTCAAAAAATAGAAAAACTATATCGACTCGCTAACGACAAAAGTGGGAGTGTCTGGGGTGCAATGAGCTGCGCCCCGAGGACAATCAAGCCAATTAGAGAGCAGCCTCAAGTCACCTGCTTTTCAAACATTCAAGGACCTACATACACACTCATTTGGCTGGCACCCTGCACACAGATATGATCGAAATACAATTTAGATTTTTTAATAAATGCTAACATGTTTACCAGATGAATAGTACATCAAAAGAAGTTTATTTCATAATTATTTTGCAATATCTATTTAACTTATGTTTAAGCAGCCTTCTTCTCTGGATAATTTGACGGGGCAGCACCCCAGCGCCCCCTATTGACTAGCCGCCACAGGTTGCTGTTCCTATTTTCTACCTCTAAGTGCAATAACATAGTGGAGCTAAAACGATTGCATCTAGAAAGGCGAGCAAATCAATGGAACATCATACATTTTTGGTTGACTGTGCAAAGTAACAGCAATACTCTAGTATGCAATTTATGTGAAGGGACAAATGTTTCCATGGTATGTTAATTCCCTAAAATGGGGACTTTCAGTCAGTAACAGCATCCAGGTTGTGCTCTTTTATATCATGACATTCAGTGGGAGTGCTATGAGAGAAAGCATCGGCTATACACTTGTAAAAAGCCACCATTTATAACTCAACTGTTTTTTTTAATCATCTGCAGGTGTTCTATGGTCAAGGTTTTAGAGATTTCCTTTAGTTTCATGCAGTCATCTGACTGCAATTTAAATCTAATCATAATAATAATTCGATATAATAAGAATTCTGTGCCGTGTGTTTCCACATCACAAAATTATTGGGTCTTCCAGGCAAAATGAGACAGAGATCACAGATATGACAGAACAACCATAACACCCCTCCCCCATCTCTCCCTAGCGCTTTCCCTGTCTCTCTCTTTCCTTCTCTCCTTCCCTCTGGCTCTGTGACTCACACCATCCCCCACCGCTTGCCTCCTGTCCATCGATTTAACACATTTTTCCTTTGACCTGGTTTCTATCACTCCTCCCTCTCCGTCTCTTTCTTGCCATCTCTCCATCTCTGTCTCAGCTGTGTCTTCTAGCTAGGGGTTGCTTTGAAGAAAAGAAAAAAAAAAAAGGAAAAAAAAACAAACAGTGTTAATAATACTGCCTCCAGGTCATTAATTCTCTCTAGCGGATACCTGCAATCACTGAGGAACACATGCACACGCCTGTACACGCAACAGTCGTCACTGCAGCAGCTCAAAAATAATAAATATGTGTAGTCAGAAGGAAATGCTGAACCTGGACAGACTAATTTAGCACCCACTGTTTTGTTTCAACATAAAACAGAAAGAATAACAAAGCATGTTGAAGGAGAGAGTGAAAGTAATTTGCTTGGATTGGTGTGTGAGAGATGGACGGAGAAGTTTGCTGTTATAAACTCCTGATGGACACTGATGCTGTAATACGACCTGAAGGTCATGACAAGATTCAGCCCTGCAGCTGAATGAGATTCAGTTAAGACAGCTAAGCTCTGTGTGTGTCTGTCGCTACGGTTGGTGTGTATTTAGATGCAAGCCAAGCACAGACATATCTCTAGGGATGTACATATGATTCTGTAAAAATAACAGTTTTTATCTGCACGTGACTGTACTTTATATCTATCTATCTATCTATCTATACACACACACACACACACACACACACACATACATACATACATACATATATATATATATATATATATATATATATATATATATATATACATACACACACACACACACACACACATACACGCACACTTACATGGCAAAAAAAAAGAAAACATCTCTCACATTCAACTGATTTTATTTCCAGTAAATTTCTTAATATGTATAAATATTTCTATTAAGATAAAATATTCAACAACTGAGACATAAACTGAACAAGTTTCACTGACGTTTGGCATCTTTGACGTTATCAGGGAGTTAATGGTACATCGCTATACCATGCGTGTACGCCTTGGATGTGCTGTGCTGCAAACTTCTATAAACAATTGGATGTAAATTCTATTGCTAAAGAATAAATCTAAAGAATAAATCTTTGTGCTTGTGCACATTAGCAGCCCATTAGGTTCAGAGTTACAGCGGGTGCACTGATTCAGCTCTGAAAGCTACGCAGTCATTGAGCGCAGCCTTTAATTATTGCCGCGATGTCAAAGTCTTTGAACCACTGTAATTGAATGAAAGATAAACCAGCATTCAGTGACAGAGCTCATGTGTATGTATATACATTTAACCAAAGCTTGGCTGGATTAAGTCTTGTGTCTCTTTTTAAATGGGACCTGTAGAAATAACAGTTATTTTAAGGTCTTCTTCCTCCTACACATGCGCGCACACACACACACACACACACTAACATACACACAGACTCCACTGTATCTGCCTTAAAGGAATATTTTATCCATCCTATATTAATAACAGCATGATGCTAATAGGAACTAGTTCATTATCCTTCTCTTATTAGAAATCAAAATTAGAATTTTGAGTGAAATTATTCCTTAATTAACTGCTTTAGTCTGATAAACTAAATTCCAGATTAAAATTTAAATAATTAATTAAAAAGACCCAAATAATTGCAAAAAATAAATAAATTTTTGCAGTTAAACTAGCTTCATCCATTTTTCTTTGTTTGTTTCTTTCTCTCCTGCTCTATGGCAGATTTAAGAAAAGCCTTTCGCACACACACACTTACTGTGCTAGGATATGTAGCTGCAATTAAAAAAAAAAAAACAGCAGAAAATTTACACCCACCTCTCTCCCTCTCTCTCTCACCTCCCACCAGCCAACCAATTAGCCCTCTTTTTATAACGGCCTCCTGGCAACAAGTCAAGCTGTGTGCAAGTTTTTGGTGTGGTTGGCAGCTCACGGGTATGAGAGTAAATTTAAGCATAATTAAATACCTGACAATTTAAAATCATCATTAATTATAAAAGTCCATGGTCCAGTAGCTACAATTCACTCTAAAATCAATTGTGATGTTTGTTTCTGATGACTGTTTTAACCGGTACTAATTTACTTACCTAGCTAGAGGTTTAACTTTAATGCAGCAGTTTTAGGCGCTTATAATCTTACAGGACTATCCGAGCTAAAACCGAACACCACAGGCCTTTACATGTTGAATCATTTTCAATAACAGCAGCTCTAGCTGAAAGCTTAATATAAATGCGCTCTTTCCAAACTTTATCATTTCTCACACAGGGACTTAAAATGGTCAAAAAATAAATGATTAAATGCTGATTTGGTGACGTTTTCTGTGAGCAGATGTTTACTTAGCATTGATGGAAGGAGTCTCCAGTGTCAGAGCTTCCTAACAGTCAGAGGTAATATTGCACTTTTAGGTTTTCTGACACGGGAACACAGAATGAAGGGGTTTCCAGTTTCTAGGTAAGATGACAAGCTGCATTTCTTTTGTCTTATTAACTTCAAGGGAAATTAATTAATAGATAGATAGATAAGTCTGGTGAGGGAAGGACTTTATACAAGATGAATGACAACAGGAAGTACCTTGCTTGGCTTAGGTGACTAAGTAAATACAAATTTGCTGACAGAGGAATAAAACGCTTCACAATGTGCCGTCATATAAAACGTATCTGTCAGGTTCCAATATGAAAATTCATCCAAAAATAAAACTTGCAGTGCAAATGATCTGCAATCTGCTTTTAAAAATTACCCCACGCTATCTTACAGACAATGCTCAGAGACGTCTACAGAGGATACTCTTTTTAATGAGTTATAAAATCTTGTTTATCACCTACTTATCAATTGATAGTGATGGAAAAAGCTAATTGTGTTCAACATTAGATCAAACTGTCTCAGGATTTGAAGCACTTTAAATGTAATCCTCAAATAGGGATCACACTACCAAAGTATTGCCAAGCTAAGATACAGTCCCCTCTGAAACTATTGGAACAGCAAGGCCAATTCATTTGTTTTTGCTGTAGACTGAAGACGTTTGGGTTTGAGATCAAAAGATGAATATGAGAAGAGTTTAGAATTTCAGATTTTATTTCCTGGTATTTATATGTAGATGTGTTAAACAACATAGGACGTAGCACATTTTGTATCAGACCACCCAATTTGTAGGCGAGCACAAATATTGGAACATGTGACTGACAGGTGTTTCTTGTTAACCAGATGTTTAACTCTGAACATATACTCTTGGTTTTTACCTTCAGTTTCACCTGTGAAAACTGCATTTGCTGTTAAAAATGATAAGCCAACATGAAGACCAGAGAGTTGTCTATGGGAGAAAAGCAAGCCTTTTTGAAGCTGAGAAAAGAGGGAAAATCATTCAGAGGCATTGCACAAACATTGCGCATATCCAATACAACAATTTGGAATGTTCTGAAAAAGAAAGAAACCACTGGTGTACAACAAACACCGAATGGGTCAGCCCAGGAAAACAACAGCAGCAGCTGATGACTGAAGAGCTGTGAGGAAAAACCCAAAAACAACCTCTACAGGGTGAAGGTATCACAATTTACCGCTTGAAGAAGACTTCGAAAGCAGAAATATAGAGACCATTCCATAAGATGCAAACCAATCATCAGCAGTAAGATGTATAGTAAATACCAGGAAATAAAAGCTGAACTCCTAAACTTTCATCTCATATCCATCTTTTTCGATCTCGAACCTATCTTTTGTCTTTGGTGTATAGCACAACCAAATGAATTGGCCTTGCCATTCCAATAGTTTCGGAAGGGATCTGTATCTAAACTTTAATCACTGATATCTGTTTATCCACACAGAACCTTATCATTTCAATGTCTTGTGATCCAGCTCCTCCTCCTACAAGCAGATCCATGTTAGACTTCAATCAGTCGTGCACGTGGAAACATGCAGCGTGCGTTCAGGGGCTGAAGAGGAATGACCGCCCTGCACGTGCTATACCACGGCACTACTCCTTTAAACGTCTACGCCTCTAAATCCGACTCCGAGCCTGTAAAGGAGTAAAGCCCATGGAGTAAAGTCTGAGCTACACATCTGATCTGTCACCTGAGTAGTCACATGTGTTACGAGGAACATGAAGGGATGAAGTGGAACCATGTATGTGTGCGCATATTTATATATATATATTTTTGAATAGGTCTAGATGTAGGTTGACAGAAATGTTAAAGAAAGTTGATCAGTTTGATCACTTCTGATAGTTAAACCGCAACTGCTGCTGAATCTGAGCAGCATACTGAAGGCAAATCACATACTTCTCTAAAGTCGCGACTCTAAGGAAGGAGCGATTTGCGGCCTTGTATGGAGATGATGTGGTTTTGTTTTTTCGTTTTTTAAATGAGAAGCAAGTCCCTCAACCTGACAGACAACATGATGCTTGAAATGTGATTTGTGGCCCTCATTAAGAAAACGTAAAGCCTGGAAAAGGGATTTTCTTTCAAATTTTCACAGAGGATCCTTAATCCGTTAAATCCGATATGCCAAAATGAAAGAAGATTGACGATTTAATTGCGAAACAATGGCTGAATCTTTTCATTTCACATCACAAAATAGGATTTGCCCAATCTACCTTTTTTGTACTTTTACGGCTGAAAGCCTTTCACGATACTGACTACTAGATCCACTCAAAGGACAACTCTTTGTTCCTTATAGACAGAGATGCACGAGAGCAAATGATGTGCTCTATTACAACAAGTTGAAAGAGTTTCAGAACACTGGGAGGTGATTAGTGAGTAATTAATTCGTGCTTGCACAAGAGCGTATATGGACGTTGGTGTGTAAGTGGATTCCACTGGTGTCAGGTCATAGAACAAAGGGCAAAGCTGGCATCATGCCTGGCATGAGAGTACGTCAATGGTTGCCAGATCAGATACTGAGAGAGGCCATGCGGCGGCAGGACAAACCGATGGCCGCTGGGGATTCCAGAACGATGGCACTCGAATAACATTGGAGGTTATCTGGATTACAATCACTTTGACCATCTATGGCTGGTAATAACACCTGCCTATGTGCACTTAGCCACTAATTACTGCATGTCTGTTAGACATATCATACCAACAGACCATCACAGTGCAGCTGTTTCTGAAGAAATCTGTTGGGGTGAAAAGTCAAAGAATCTCATACAGCTCAGAATTCTATCATGCATTTTCATTTAGCATGCATGTTTAAAATTAATGCGCTTCACGTTCATATGAGACGTTACGCTGCTGCGACTACAGCGCGCATGCGAGTGTGTGACCTTGCACGCAATAGTATGTCTTACCTCCCTGAGCTCCTGGGTGATGGTAGACAGGCGCTCGTTCTCCGACAGCGTGTTGGTGAGGGCGTTACGTGCCTGCCTGAGCTCGGTCTGTAGCTCCTGCACACGCTGCTCGTAGTACGCCTCCTTACATGCCGACTCCTGGAGCAGAGATTCCTCCCGACTCTCGCCATCAGCTGCCACTTTCCTCTGGTTGGAGTGAGCCTGTCCGAACGCCTGAGGAAAGAAAGCATGCTTGGTTAGGCTCCAAAGCTGCCAAGACTTTCACGCTAATACCAAGTCTCTGTGATGTATAGCTGCGCTGCATTCTGGATCTACGAGTCCAACATTTGTTGTCTCAACTATTTATATTTCTCATTAATATGACCCTGGACGTCATTGGAAAATGGTGAATGAGAAACAAAATGCGTGCTTGTTTGAATTTAGGAGCCAACAGCGAAATTATCCATTTTGTTTCAGATTGCTGACCCCCCCCCCTTCCTACACTAGTGTAAATACACTGGCAATGTACCCCTGAGACATTTACAAAATTTCAGCACCAACCAACACATTACAAAAACTCTACATAGTCATATTTAATTGAAAGCATCAGGGTGGGGGATTCCTTAAATCCAAGCAGAAACAAGTATCTGTGTGAACCATCAGAACTTGCAGACAATCTTTTCAACCACCGGCTAATTTCACTCGTTAGCTGACCTCCTTACACAAAGAGAAAAAAATATCAGTTGTTGTGGTGCAATCCGGGGGGGGGGGGGGGGTTGGGGGGGTGATTGGGATACGACCACTCTCAAGTGCCCCAGCTCTCACCGAAGAATAAATCAGTTTCTAACAAACCTCCGATCTTGATTAGACCAACACAAAATCTGACCTGTGTCCTACCCCCAGAACACTGCGATCACAAACGTCCTGTAATCTAACCTCTCAGACTTGGACTGCAGCCACGAGATTAATGAAACACGTGCATGTTTTGTTCAGGTCTTGCGCAAACTTGGCCAGAACTTGGACGACTTTGCTGTGCCCTCTAATTAAGGCCCAGTCACACTAGCTGTTTATCAGCAAACATTCTTTTTTTTTAAATGGACTTTTTCAGACCTCGGGCATTGAATAAATGAGAAATGATGATTAATTTTTGAAACATAACACAACCACTTTGGCTGCATTTACGTCGTAAGGGACATCCGTTTACATTGCAGCGAAAGTATTCATTTGATCAGAATCAGGAACACACAGGTATGCAGAAAAAAAATTTCAATGCAAAGCTTTCATTAGTCTCCTCCTATAAATAACAGTCTTGAGAGAAAATAAAGATGCAAATGAGATACGCGAGGACTGAACATAGCTGAAATGCTGGCCAACGAATTGCTGTCTTTTTGTCAAGATTATAATCTCAGTGTGCTAGAATACAAACTGTTAAAAAAAAAATTATAATAATAATAATAATAACAGTCAGCCATAACATTAAAACCACTGACAGGTGAAGTGAATAACAATGATTATCTCGTTACAGTGTCAAGGGGTGGGATATATTAGGCAGGAAGTGAACAGTCAGTTCTTGAAGTTGATGTGTTGGAAACAGGAAAAATGGGCAAGTGTAAGGATCTGAGCCAAACTGCGATGGCTAGATGACTGTGTCAAAGAGGATCTCAAAAATGGCACTTCTCGTGGGGTGTTCCAGGTATGCAGTGGTCACAAATTTCCCAGATCTCAATCTGATCGAGTATCTGTGGGATGTGCTGGACAAATAAATCTGATCCACGGAGGCCCCACCTTGCAACTTACAGAACAGAGGATCTGCTGCTAATGTTTTGGTACCAGATACCTCAGCACACCTTCAGAGGACTTGTGGAGGCCATGACTCAATGGATCAGAGCTGTTTTGGTGGCAAAAGGGGAATCTACACAATATTAATGTTATGGCTGATCGGTGTATACTCGGCCATTTCGCTTAATCTGTATTATTGCACTTTTAGTTTGTTATTACATTGAAAACGGACAATGCTTTCTCAGAGGGCTAGCTAATTAACTTATGACATGTCCGTCCCTGCCATATGTTTACGAATAACAGATAAAGGGAAGAAACGAGAAGAATCCGAATCATGGGAGAAAATGGTGGCTCTGTGGTGAGCTGAACAGCTTTGATGTGGGCCGCGTTTGAAGTCGCTGACGTCCACAACACAACTGACTTTTGTACAATTGTTGTACACAACAGTGAGTTTGGAAGTTTAGCTCTATAATCTCATACGCACATGCATCTTGGATATTTATCCAGCGTTTATATCTTCTTTAAGATCACTTCTTTTGTTTGTTTTTGCAACAGCTCAGAGCTTGACATTTGATCTAGTTTTGAAATACACAACCCAGATTCAAGTTCCACTTTCCCTCACACCATGACATTTTCAGAAAGCAACAACAATGGATTGAATGTAAGATTTAGGCCCAAAATTTAGGTGTAAGCCTACTAAATTAAAAAAAATCATTAAGGCCACAACACACAATCATGACGACTAGAGCTTTTTAATCGTGATGGTAAATTTGGCTTCTCAAATGAATGTAAATGTACAGTATACCATAGCTAACTGAGCAGCGTTATGTACACGAGCGCTTATAATATGCTTGAAGGAATATATGATTATCATAGTAAAATGGGGGGGGGGGGCATTGGGGAAAGCATGCACTCTGGGCAAGTGCAATATCACACTGTAGCTCGTAAAATGGATGTATAATTAAGTCCGAATTGTGATTCAATAGTAAATAAAACAATTATGATGATCATTTTAGCTGTAATGCTTGACTATGCTTGACCATCCAACATCTTGACTAAGGAAGAGATAAAGCAAGGAGGGAATGAAAGAGTTAACAGCTGACTATTGAGCAGCCTCTGCATTGCAGCTCCGGTATTCTGCAGAGGAGAGTCTCCTCTCTCTCCCTCACATGCATACACACACACACACACACACACACACACACACACAATGTACACAGCGCCACTGTAATGAAATACTGCATGGGCATGTTTAAGCCTGAAGCAGAAGACCTTTCCAGGAAGTCTATCCACTGCGCCTGTTCCAGCATGCTCTGTGCATAACTCGTTCCACACAGGACTTTGCTCCTGGACGTTGATACACTGCTGTGTGTTATGATTTATTCAATTATGATTGATTTGCTAGAGATAACAACTTTCCAGAAATTGTTTGGAAGTCAGAGGCCATGCTAACCGACAGGACGGATCATCGAATTCTGATAACGTGGTCAATTTAGGAAATAAATACATTGTATAGCTGAGAAGCCTGCCCTGTTAGTGCTACTTACGTAAAACGAAAGATGAAGGTCGGCATGTCTGCATGTGCAGGAGAACGTGTGTGTGTGGTTTACCTCCCTCATGCGTCTTTGCCTCACATGGAACACTGGCATTCTCTCCTTCACTCTTTTACACGTACGTCTGCAAGTCAAATCCATTCGATTTGTTCGAAAGCAAGCATTTTTCACTAAACAGCACATTAGCAGTAGAGTCAAGCCGAGCCAATCTTGATGAGGCAATATTCAATACCCCATGCAGTTACTGTTCACTTTAATAGGAACACCTGTACATTCATGCAATTATCCAATGAGCCAATACTGTGGCAGCAGCGCAATGCATAAAAATCACACACACGCAGGTCAAGAGCGTCAGTTAATGTTTACATCAAACATCGGAAAAGGGAAAAACGTGACCTCTTGGACTTGTGCATGTCGGTTTGAGTATTTCAGAAACTACAGATTTCCTCGGATTTTCACACGCAACAGTTTCAAGGAGTTTACACACAAACGATGCAGGAAACACAAACAAATAAAGACCCGGTGAGCGCTGGATCTGTGGGCACAAACGTCTCGTTGACGAGAGACATGCCAGACAGGGTTACACTAACAGCAAGGCTACAGTAACTCAAATAACCACTCTACTCTTTAACCACGGTGAGCAGAAAAGAATCTCAGAACTTAGAAAACAGCAGTCCTTGAGGTACATTGACTACAACGGGAAAAACAGTACACTTTTTTTTTTTTTTTTTTAAAAGGAAATTAGTATGGTATAAATGACATGTAACCAAAAAGCTGACAAGAACACCACACCACACAATAATAACCTTGAGTTATTATTTTTTTTGCCTTTGAATAAATAATTACTAACATTTCAATACTATGAACATAGGGGGTTTTTTTTTTCGTGACAGCCCTAATTTCGCGCTCTTTTCTTCACCCCGCTCCCCCTTAAATATTTTTACACACACTATCAGAGGGCATGTGAGTGTGTGTGAGCACTGACCTGCCTTGATCTCCAAAATACTTATTGACCAAAATTGTGTCAATAAGTAACAAGGCACGGATTAACATTTTAAAAAGCACAAGGAAAGAGGGAGGAAAAAAAATCCTTATTGATTTCTCTTGCTCTCTAACACACAGCCACGGAATAATAAACTGGATACAGCGTGAATGGGGTAGGTTTACATTCTCTCTCTGCCTCTCACAAACACACTTACCGCTATTCGCATAACCATGCTGTATAATCACACTTTTATTTTCCCTAGATAAAGAGCTGACTAAAGAATGTGATACACATCCCACATTTCATCCTATTATATACCATATAGAATCGCTTCCGTCAAAGAGAACGCATCGACTACGGAGGTAAAAACAGCTTATACACAGCAGATGTGTAAGAAGTGGGTAAGTAATCACTCCAACCAACAACAACAAAAAAGTGTGATTATGGCATCCCTGCAAATTAGAGCGACAGAATAAGGGAACACGAGCCACAAACTGTAGGTGGTTATGCTCAAATCCACTCAGTGCGACACTGCACACTCATCTTTCGTTTCCTCTCTAGACATTCACGCTTTCTGAATCCGCTTTACCAGTACAGTATCTCGTCTATTACAGAGCCTTGTTTTCGCGTTCATAGTCATCGGTGTTCATCCGTTCTGGCTTCCCTTAGCATGACTTTCCCATGACATCAGCCTCGGCCTGCGCAGATGACTTCTTCAGCTGACCCACTTCCTGCGTGGATCAGGAAGGCAGCTGTTTCTTTTCAAAGTTAACCAACTGGGTGTATAGAAGGAACTGACCATTTTAGAAACTTAGCACGAGGCCTTTCAAAGACAAAAACAAACCAAAAAAACCCCCTGACATTTAAGATTTAGAATCTTAAATATAACTCTGGTGGGTTAGTTCCACATTCAAATAGTGAACCAAATCAAAATGATGCACTGCTATTTTTATTTTAACGAAGTGAGAAATGAAGAACGAATCAAGGGCACAAATCCGCCAGATTCCCAAATCCACCATGCCTCTGGTTTTAAAATGTCAGTGTTGATTAATTTTCTATAACAGCGGCTCTGGCGGTAGTTCTGAATGCAGGGTTTATAGTAATGCACTTGTTCCAATAAATTTTTATAGTAGCAACGTACACAGCTACTTGTATCACAGACGCGCCACATCAACTGATTAAAAACATTTGGAAATGTTGATATGGAGAAGTAGGTGTTTATTTAACATTTATGGAAGGAGTCTCCAGTGTCAACTAGGGTTAGAGTCAACTTTAGGTTTTCCACCTGAGTGCTTTGCGTTGTCTGGTATCTCAATAACGTGACAAGCTAAAATTTTTGTCTTCAAGGGAGAGGAAGAAAAAACTGGTGAGGGCATGACTAGCCATTTCACAATATGCGTTTTTATGCGTCCTTGTGTACTTGTTCTACTACATCATCCACCGCTGAAGTTCAATTCCAATACTCAAGAATGCAAGTTTCGGGGACGCGTGAAATTACTCGGATGGGTTCTTGATATCGAGGATGCATCAGATGCAGACACGAGCGCATCGAATCTGCTTGAAGTCTCAGAAGTCATTACGACAAAACAATAGCAGATGACGGAAGACTGACCCGTAACATAAGTTTTAACATCTTTTTAACGACAATGATCTAAATATGCATCTAAAAAGAATGATTTTGATATAGATTTAGATTGAGATATATATGAGGATGTTGAAAAGTCGAATTTATCCCTCAGAAGTATCTTAATTGAGCTAAGCAAGCTTCCATCTTGAGGGAACTGTAAACTCCCTGTTAGCTTAGTTTTTAGTTAACGTGAGGTTGCAGTTGCAAACAGTGAGCTTACTACATTAAAACGTGCTTAATTAACCCTTGGTTAAAATCAGCAATTTAACAGTAAATCTATTAACCAGCTGAAACATATTGCTTAGTGAACACTGAAGATACGATGGCCCTGTCCCTCTACTAGAAATGTGCTGGGACGGTCCATTGTGCAACAGGAAGTTCGCAGCACATCTCAATTCTCGCACAGATTCGTTCACCTGTCCTTCCGAGTTCGTTCTTCCAAGGTAACCTGGCAAGATTGGTCTTCACGAGAACCCAAGTCCGTTCCTTCGCGTTCTTGGAATGGAGAAACAGTCACTGTGTACTGCTATTTATGCAAGTGATAACAGGAACTAATGTGTTTTGCAATATTGCACATTAAACGTAAACATAAATGAATAAATAATACACTGTGTTAGGGCTGGGCGATACATTGATATAATAGCGATATCATGATTACGTGATGCACTTTTCTCAGATATCGTAGGTATAGAGATGTATTTTTTTTTTTTTTTTTTAACACTTTTAACATTTACAAATTAAATGGCACAGAGTGGATTCTGTTGATCTGATGTCATTTATATATTTTTTATTTAATAGGCATTAAAGAAAATTATGGTCAAACTCAGTTTAACATTTTGTTTGTTTGTTTGTTTTATTTTACTACTGTTTTGCAGACACTCTGTTAGCTAAATTACATATCGTGAGTCGCAGAAATGTCCTCAAGTATCATGATAGGTTATTTCTGTCGTATCGCCCAGCCCTACACTGCGTCCTTGTTTAATGAGTACGGCAGTTAATCAACTGCACATGGGGAGCAAAGGGGAGAAAGTACAAATCCCTGCATTTCATACAACAATACTTAATGTTCATTAAGCTTCTACAACATCTGCATGCACACCACTGCATGAATATTAGTCATGAGTTTGGTGGAATTTTATAGTGTTTACCTTGGAAACACTAAATATATTTTCAATTGTTCCCTGGAGCAAATGAAATGTTTTCAACGTTAAAAAAAAACAACAACAACCCCAAAACAAAACAGGGCACATACAAGCACACACATGAAAAACCATTAATGAGGCTGAACCACCCATTTAAATGATGGTTATATAAGCTGGTGTTGTCACTGTTCGTTTGAGTGAACGCCCAAAAGAACCCAAAACCAACTGGTTCCCAAAGGAACACTGGCATCCAGCCTCATGCACGCACGCACGCACGCACGCACACACACACACACACACACACACACACAATTTCTCAGATTCTTAAGAAGTTGGCAAACATCCAGCCCCTCCCCCTAACAGACCAATACACCCACGGACATACACACACACACACACACACACACACACACAGTTTGTGGCAGCCTTTCCTTCAGTTGTTATCGATTCGGCCTATTCTGTTCTTGTCTCATGCAACTCAAAAAACAGACATGGGGCACTAAGAGCACTCCATATATACAGTACAGATTTCACAAAACCTTTGAGAGCATAAGATTTTTCAGCAAAGTGAAATTTGCTCAGGAAGACTTTGACTCACTCACAGTGATATGAATGTTGCAATAAGCAAAAACTGTGGTGTAACACTACAATCACACTAGTAAGCAACAAAGCAACAACAGAATCCTTCATTATCAGCTCCCTAGTTCAGTAGTCAGGGCACCGATCAGGGAGTCAGCCATTTTAAAGCCAATCACAAAATCCTTCCAGTCCACTGGAAAATTTGCTCCCTAAAAAAAAAAAATCCCACAACGCAAAATCCAGGGAGCATCGATGCTCACCATGTTCCCTTACTGGAAATGACATCATGTTTTCTGAAGCTTCTCAGCTCGAAAAAAAATAATAATATGGCGGATGAACTCTCATCTACAAATGTACGGAGCTTGTTGATCATTGTTGTGGCTCTCAAATGATTACTTATGTTAGCAGTTTTTAACTTTATTTGACGTTCTATATACGACTTGTTCGAGTCTAACGACTTTTAAATGTGTAGCTAGCCTACGATCCTGCTTCAAGTACCACAAGAGAAACGAATGTGATTAAGCTAACAAATTTATATGACGTATAAATGTCAAAGATATCAGTTGCCTGCCTGCTGTTGATAAATGCCAGCAGTGATATTTTACAACACAAGTACATAGTCCACAGAAATTGAGTCATCAGTGTCCCAATGTGCAGTGAGCCAGGGTCCTTACCAGTGCCTGAACTCATGTACACTATATACTACCGAGATCACTACATAGGGAGCTAAGGAGCTGATTGAGATTTGAGATTCACCTTGTTTGTGAGAGCTGCGATTTGAACTGAGATTTTCTTGATTCTATACAAATTAGGGCACGATGCGGTGAAGTATCACGGTGAAGGAATCTTCAGTTCCTTATGTGCACCTAGTTCTCATTTACTGTTTTACACGCAAATGCATCTTATTCTGCCGTATATGACCTCACACGATGTAGAGAGACATTACGGAAGAAGCAGAGATTGTCGGTGCCTCTGGTCTCAAGTCCTTCCTGTTAAATCAATAAGCCTGAGGATGATGTGGATATAAACCAAACAGGCTGAAATTAGAGTCTGGCACCATGACAGCACTGGATTATTGCTCCACTTTCACTGCGTGGTGGTTGCGGGTTGGTCATCACACACCCGCAGGTGTCACCCTGCAATCAGGGTGTGTGCGATGAACAGGAATGGCAACCTTCGCCCACGCAAATTCGCCCTGCTATGTGGCTCTTATCATGTGCAATTAGAACCGTCGCCAGGAGAAAATTAAAGGGTGGATCCTGACGATTAAGAGTGAGAAGAGATAATTGTTTTTCTCTCTGTGTTCTCATGCTGCTCGGAACTGAGAGTGATTAGTGTGGTATACCAGTAACCACCACCTGCTCGTTCATTCACACACACAAACTTATTCTGGGGGTGTGTGGTCTCAAGAAAAGTTACAAATCCAACACTATGCACTTTCAATATTTTCACCACAGCACTTCCCACACACAGCTCATAATTTGCTGCTGGGTCTAGTACACTTTGTTCCATTCCAAATATTACAATGCCTTGTTTCCAATGTGACAATTACATGAACACAGCTTGGGGGTCTGAGACGCCACATACTGTACTGTACAACTTGCTCTCTGGATGACACGAGCTGAGAAAAAAAAAAGAAACAAAACTGTAGTATTTTTCTCAATCCATCAGCTTTTTTTTCTTTTTTAAATTTGCAAAAGAGCCATGATTTCTTATAGTACATTTCACACAGACCTGTATAATCTTAGCTTTTACCCATATGCTGGAAGCTCCTGATTTGCAGTCAACGTGCTAGATTGAAAACATTTCTAAAAAATATTAGCAGATGGAATACCTCTTTATGTGAGATATACCTTTGATTAAAGCATCCATGATCATTCCTAAATCCAGGGACTGCATGAAGCAGCATAGGTTTAATGAATTTTAGTCAAGCTGAAACGGTTTGTGATTTAAGCTATATATATTAATTTTCATCAAAGAAAAGCTAAATATAAGCAAGGAAGTAAACATAGAAGTAGTAACTCCATTAATTAGTCCATCAACATTAATTTTATGTTTAATTACATTAATCCCCCGACCCCCACTCAAGTATATTGAACCACCGTACTATTTTTGGTTGTTCACACAAGGGTTTTCTTTTTGTAAGGACATTTGTCATGTTGCATGCCAACCAGAATCACAGGACCAAATGAATTATCATGTCTTCTCTTCCTGGTTTCACCGCCCCTCAGGACTGCTATTTCACCCCCAACCCGGATGCTCCTCAGTACTCAGGGCCCCTTACTGAAGTAAACAGGAAGCAGGAATTCAATGGAGGGGAAAAAAGGGGGCAGAATCTTGAGAGAGATGCTGGACAAGTTCAGGAATAAGCAGTGAATGTAAGACATGTTTAATATTTCAACCAAAAAAGGTTTGTCATAAGTTAATTAAGTGCAGCTTTCTGAGGCGTAACTGCAACATCCCCTTTGTTTTTTGTTTTTTTAAACACGATACTGGCACAGCTATAGCTAATACACATACATACATAAATGTTCATACTGTCTGTGCAATGTGATCTGAGACATCTGAGGTCATTCTATCACAGTATATTTCTCAAACAAGACTGCAGGATTCTTCACATTATATACTGAAAGCACAGAATGGATTTTATATTGCGTGTAGTTTCCACTGTGTTACAAGCAGATGAGCATTTCAAACGCATTACAATTTGAAATAAAAACATAGCAGGAAGCGCATGGTGTTTGAAAAGGATATTCAATTTAAGATTTCTTAAATACAGCTACTTGTCTCTATATTACATACTTATTCCCTAATAACAAATAGAGGAAACGTTTGTAGCTTTTTGCACATAAAATGGTTAATAGTGGACCGTACCGCAGCCTGCACTAGAGCTTCACTTGAAGTGTTTACGTAAGAAATCTGGAAACCAGCACGTGACTGGAGACGTGAATGATCCCTATTGTCCTAGTTCTTCCATTTGGAAGCTGTCACCAATGATGTTATTCACTTTACATGAATTTGCATGAGTGAGTACCACCTCGTGTCTGTGTTACCTTCTGGCTCGCCCTGTTAGTTACTTACGTTTGTTCATTTAGCAGACACTTTTATCCAAAGAGACTTACAAATGAGGAAATACAAGCAAAGTGATATCTCAAGCGGAGAACAATATAAGTGGTGCTACCATACAAGATCTTTTGAGCTCTAGAAAAGCAAAGTGCACAGAGCAGAGGTGTAAGTGCCAGAGTAGGTTCTGTTGTTTTTTTAAGGATAATGTGGGGTTGTTAAGTTAGGGGTTGGTTAGGTGTTCATGGAAGATGTGGGTCTTTAGCTGTTTTCTGAAGATAGTGACAGATTCTGCGGGCCGGATTGAGGTTGGAAGTTCATTCCACCACTGAGGGACAGTTAGTTTGAAGGTTCTGGAAAGGGACCTTGAGCCACACAGAGTAGGCACTACAAAGCATCGGTCATTAATTGATCGTAGATTGCGTGAGGGAAAGTAAGCCTTCAGGAGATAGTTGAGGTATGGGGGTGCTGTTCCAGACAAGGTTTTGTACGTGAGCATCAAGGCCTCGAATTTGATTACGGGCGGCTACATGAAGCCAGTGGAGGGAGATGAAGAGGGGTGTGACATGGGTTCTTTTGGGCTTGTTGAAAAGTTATGCTGCCGTAGTCAGTCTTGCCCCACTCACACAAAGTACATTGTCCTTAACCATTACATGACAATAAGCGTAACTAATAATCACTCCCTCTCTGTCGAGCTACACACGTTACTCCTGAGATACCAGTGATCCTGACCCCTTCTGCTTTCTGGACCTGCCCGATCTATCCTGATGCCCTTCTTTTGGTTGGAGTTCTCATCAATTGGAAGTCACATGCTGCTGCTGAGGATGACCCCACATGGGG
Source organism: Ictalurus furcatus (assembly GCF_023375685.1). Classification (NCBI taxonomy): domain Eukaryota; kingdom Metazoa; phylum Chordata; class Actinopteri; order Siluriformes; family Ictaluridae; genus Ictalurus; species Ictalurus furcatus. The sequence goes on from NC_071259.1 coordinate 8,707,459, forward strand.
CAGCCTAAAGATCATTGAGACTGCTGAAGATGGTACCACTTAAAGCCCATAAAGCTGGCTTTGGACCAAAATTCATATGAACAGTTATGCTATGATGGCTTAGGACTACAGTTGCCACAGTTTTGCACTCAAGTCTCCATCAGTGAACAGTGGGTAAGTTCAACAAAACAGACTTCATGTAAATACTGCACTCTCTGACCATGTAGTATTAGCACATTTAAAGAAGGGATTTATTTATTTATAAAGTCGCACAGTATCCGGCGTCACCCACATGAGGACGGGTTCCCTTTTGAGTCTGGTCCCTCTCAAGGTTTCTTCCTCGTACTGTCTCAGGAAGTTTTTCCTTAAAACCCTTACCTCTGGCTCGCTCATTAGGGATAAATTCATACATTTAAAATCTTTATCCTGAATTGATATATTTCTGTAAAACTGCTTTGGAACGGTGTCTGTTGTTAAAAGCGCTATACAAATAAAACTGCATTTGCATAGAGGAACAGTTTTCCATCAAACTGGCTTGATGTATCATATAACATAAAGCATAGACCAATGTAAAGCAAATGACCTTTCCAAAGGACCAAAAAGGCCTCATGTGGGATCTTGGTGCAGTGCGGCCATCTGAACTCTGACTGACGACATACGGCTCTCGCTGATAATAATGGATGAAGTTAGCTGATCCTTTTAGACACACTTCCTCTCTAAGCTAAACAGATTACCTCCTCTTCCCTTCCTATCTTTCTCTGAAGGTTCTCTCCACAGACATTTACCATGCAGAACACTCACACACACAAACAGTAAATGAGTGTACTCACGCTTGAAGACTTTTTTTTTTTTTTTTTTTTTTTTTTTTTTAAGTTTAGTCATACAGCAACAACTAGAATGACAATGTTTACTATGTGGACTTGCAACATGGAAAAAATAACACACACACTACTTAATGTAAATAAGTAGGGTAATGGGCTAGTGTGAATTAATTCACATTTCCATCAGCCTCAGGTTCCCGGCTGTGGAAAGTCCCTCATGAAGTTTCGAAGGGAAGTCCCATTTGTTAAAGGAAAAAAAAAAGAGCAATGCTGTTCGAGTCCACTGAGAGACCTGTATGCACATTATGAAATAGTCAGCGTGAGAATAAATAATAAAAAAAAAGCTTACTAGGTCTTTTACACACACGGCTTATATAGTCAGGCTAAGCTGCTAGTCTCTGTAAACCAGCCAACTGAGGCTGTATGGGCAGAGATTAGCCGCTGCATTCAGACCCATTTATTGTAGATTAGCACTTAATTGCCTCCTGTCACTCTCACTCATTCATATGCGTTTTCATGACTTCAGTGTACGCTTAATTTAACTGTCAGAGAAATACAGAGAACTTTGCAGAGCAGACCTTAACAGACACAGCAGTCGACCGATACTGGATTTTACCGATACCGATAAGTGGGGCAGTATCTGCCAATAGCCGATTAATCAGCCGATAGTTTTTAAAATCGATACGGAATGAAAATATATCACTCAAAGTAAAACACTGTTGAAGTTTATTACAAAAATAAAACAATATGATTACCATGAATATGTACTATACTTTTTCAAATGGAATAAGTATATAAATTAGTAAATATTAAATAATAGATATATATCCAAACTGAACCAAAAAGTAATAGTCCAAATAACAAACAAAAAGAGAGACATCTAAAAGGAAGAGAGAGAAAAAAATCACTTCAAATAGCACAACAAAATGTGCAAGTGATGGTTTTTATTTCGCCTCTAGAGGCCGCTTGCGTACTGTATAATAACCGCGGACCCTTCTCAGACGCTCCCGAGGGTTACACCCCAGGAAAAAACTGCAGGTGTGGATTTTTTAATGATAACCAATTGGTTATCAGTGCTGATTAATTGGTAACACCGATCAATTTCTAAACCACACACATCATCTCATGATTGTGTTTTTTTTTTATCCAACAGAAACGAAGTTAAGCGGAACACCCCAACCCCCCCCCCAAAAAAAACAAAAAACATTTCAGTACAAATAAAAAGAAATTAAAATCCCTGGACAATCTCCAACATCCATTCTGCATCATTAACACTCACTTCAGTCTCATTTGGAATTTGGACACGTCTTTCATATGCTAAACATAAGAGGCCGGTTCTAATCTCTTGATTTACACGTCCAAGGAGCGATCCTTTTGATAAGATGGTGTCCACCTTCTGAGGAGCCCAAGAGAGGCCTATTCAGGTACAAGAGGCAGCTTTGGTCTTGGCACCTGCTACAACTTTCCCACACCAGTGTCTGGTGCCAGGATTACACTAAGACCCAAAAACCTTGACCCAAAAAAGAAATAAGGAGGCTCTTGCGACATTAGTCTCAACCTGTTTACGGTCTCTTAAAGGCATGCCAAGAAAATCTGTTGTCTTTAAGTGTGTAATTAGCACCTTTCTTCATTTTTTTTAAAAATTCCTGCCCATGTCTCAGCTAATGGACAATTGTTCTAAATGCCAAGCAAGGGACACGTCTCACAGGCTGTATTGTCCTTTTAAGACATTTATGGCCATCATGAACAATACGAGCATGCAGCTGCTGCAATGCTGCAGTGTCAGCCGTAGGAGTGTGTGTGTGCGCGCAAATGTGAATGCTTTCACTGTGTTCTTCACACACTCTACATAATGCCACAAGGGTATTTGTCATGGCAACAGAATGAAGGGTGTTTGTGTTTGTGTGTGCACATGTGTGTCTTCATGGCCTCTCGAAGTCCCTCATGACATTCCAGCTAAACCCTGAATGAATCAAACTGGGCAACACACATACAGCATGATCTCAGCTTGAAATATGCATATACATACATTTTATATATATATATATATATATATATATATATATATATATATATATATATATATATATATATATAGATAGATATACATAGATAGATAATAGATTTCAGTGTCCTGCTTTTAACAATCCATAAATAGACAAACAACATCAAGTTTATGCCAAATATTGCCGGTAAATGCAATTTCTCTTGCATACATCAGCGAACCATGTCTTAAATTAAGATCCGACATGTTTAGCCCACCCAAGACTATATAAATACACACACACACTGACCAGCTGTCAAAGAGTTAAGTCAAGGAGGACGAAAGGTCATGACCTCTGTGTTTGACTCCCTGCAGTGTAATGTGTGGCACAGAGGAAAACTGACCAAAGTCAGCCTGGAGAAGGGGATCAATGAAGGTCAAACTGCAACAAGCTCAAATGGCAAAAGGCAGGATGAAGGAAGCTGGACTCTGAGAAGTGATTATAGACAAGTTTGCATTTCTGTGAGAGGAAAAACACAGTATTCAAACTGCATTCCTTTGCTTTTCATCCATTATAACCATCTTTTTTCTGTACCACTTATCCTTCACGGGGCCACGGGGAACTGGAGCCTATCCCAGGGGACTCTCAGCACGAGGTGCGGTTCACCATGGATGGGGTGCCACAATCGCGCACACACACTACAGACTATTTGGACATGCCAAATCAGCCTACAATGCATGACTTTAGACTCAAGGAGGAAACCGGAGCACCCAGAGGAAACCCCCAAAGCACGGGGAGAACATGCAAACTCTGCACACACAGGGCGGAGGTGGGAATCGAACCGCCAATCCCGGAGGTGAGAGGCAAACGCGCTAACCACTAGTGCTTCGATTTTGCTGGGGGAGGATGACATTAGTAACAACACAGCCTCAAACTAAATTAACTCGAGAGGCTATGACATGTGGCTTATGTGTAGACAAAATACGTATAAGTATAGACAAAATACAGTCATCCTCTACTGAGAAATTTTCCGGTCCAAAATACCTGCTGCAGTCTGAAACTTAGTACCCAGTCCAGATAGAAATCGCTATAATCTTACAAACAGATTGACTTATGTTACACGTCCTGTTTACTCGGCTTTGTAGGCGTAGCTGGAAAATGTTGAAATATTTCCTGCAATCATGAAATGATGGATACTGTAGAAGACCCTCCAACTTAGAAGAGTTTAGTTGGTATGGGTCATTAACACTTCATCTAGATAAACTCTCTCCAAAAGGCTTACTGTTTCCCCACAAACACAAATTATACTCATGATCAACTGATTTGGTGGGGTGTGCTGCATTTTGAACAATATTAGCAGGTGTGGAAATAAATCAAATAAATAAAACCTCTCCATGCATCCCACGCTAACTTCCTATTTCAAAATGAATTTTTTTTTTTTTTAAATGAATACACAATGGGACTGGGCAAGATGATGGCAGAACAGAAATATCGTGATGAATTATGCAAAAATACCGTTTTCTGAGAGATCATGATATTAATTTTATGACTTATTTTAATAATTACATAAACATAATATTTAATTATTTTGTATGTTAATACTGGTAATACTTTTAATCATTAATCATTAAACACTAAATGGAAGCTGCTGATTGATAATCTTTTTTATTAAATCTTTTTTTTCTTTCAGTGTTAAATCATTTCTTTTTGTACACAATACATAATATCATCAGACTCAGTTTTACACAGATTCTTGTTCAAAAAAGGCAGAACTGCATTTTTTTTGCCAGTTGCATAGCAAACTTGCTGTAATGCATATCATGTATCATAGAAATGTCTTCCAGTATCATATGATATGATGTATTTTTGTATCACCCAGTGCTAATACAGTGCAGTGGAGGGTCAATGGGTTACTGATCAGGAGGGCGGGGGTTCAAGCCCCAGCACCGCCAAGCTGCCACTGCTGGGCCCTTGAGCAAGTCCCTTAACCCTCTCTGCTGCAGTGTGCCGTATCGTGGCTGATCCTGCGCTCTGACCCCAACTTGTGTGAAGAAGGAATTTCACTGTGCTGTAAAGTATATGTGACAAATAAAGGCTTCTTCTAACACAAAATCAAATCTCAAACCCAAGGCCATTTCATGGACACCAGAAAAAGAAAAGAAAAAACGGGCCAACTGTTGACCCTTTCGCCTCGGCCAACACTGTGTGCAACAGCTGTTTCAGTCTCCAAACAATACACGTTCATAAATGTGTCACACCATACAGGCTCAAAACCTTTTTCACGCATTCTTTCTCTTTAGGGTGCCCAAAACTTTTGCACTGTGTGTGTCATTAACGTTCAGGCACATTTTCAATAATACTTGATCCACTGAGAGGAAATGTTCAAAAGAATGTCTTCCTTCCTCTTACAACAAAAAAAGACTTGACAGAGTTAAAACCCTGCTGTGAGATCAGTGGATCAGTGGGAGATATAAACTGTGACATGTTTTACCATGTAAGCACTTTATGTGTACTATGTGCAGAATGATCACTAAATTAATTTCTCCACACTGGATTGATGAACCTTTATCCTGTGGTCTACTGACGTGGTCAAATAGTCCGTTATTCCACACCATAATGTAATAGTAATAATAATAATAAGATGTTAGTAAATATATTACATTCTGACAGCTAGACTTGACTTGACTAATGGACAATAGCTTAATGCCTGGAATTTGACTAATTTACAAAAGCCAATTTCACACGAAGACACACTCGTTTCAATAAACGATTTTTATTAATTTACTAACAAAAATGTTATCGTGACATGTCAGGGCAGCAAAAATAGCCAAGAAATCAATGAGTCCTATTTAAGATCCAGAAAATAAGCAGGAAATGTTTCTCCTAATAAAAGAAAAATGGTCTTTGAGATGATTACAAAAGCCTCATCCTGCTTTCCTTCAGCCATGTTTTTCACTGCGAAAGATTTCCTCACATATTACCCCCATTTCTATTTTTGGAGGGGGGGGTAGAATGGATGGGGGATTGCTTGAGCAGAAACCCCAGAGAGAGAGAGCGAGAGAGAGAGAGAGAGAGAGAGAGAGAGAGAGAGAGAGAGAGAGAGAGAGAGCGAGCACCATTAAGGAGACAGAAATAGAAAAAGCATGACAGAACGGTGGAGAGAGAACAAAAGACAGATGACTAGACTGCAATAAACTGCTTTAACAGCCTCTTCTCTCATTTTTTTTGCCCTCGTCGTCTCAACAGCAAATATTTTTCACCCTCACTCCACATTTTTGAGAGATGTGTCAGTAGGCGCCACTAAGCCGACGCCAAACGGTGCTTTTTGAGCTAAGGCGGTTGGCAGAATGTGAAATATAAAGCATAATCAGACAAGGTGCATAATCGTGTAACAACAATGAAGTTAATCCAGCCTTTTCACGCAAAAAACCAAATCCACAACTAGACATTTAATTCCATTCGACAGGAAATGATTCACTGAGAGACTCACTTTAGGTCAAATCGCACAAATGTTGGGATTTGTGTGTAAAACTGAAGTCACCGATAGAACAAATCTACACTTCTCCTCCTCGTTATTATTTTGAACAGGAACAGAGCTAACCACACACTCTGCATTCCATCCAGCTTACTCAGGCCATCCTACAGCACTTAATCTTTAAACTACAGCTGCGACAGCGGTTGGTCTCCTTCTCCCTTTCGGCTACTTCTCCGACTATAAACATCAGCCTGAAGAGGATAATTTTCCTAGCAGATATGTAGAGAAAATAATAATAAAAAACCTGAGCTCGATAAAAGACTACAGAGCTGTCATTTATCTGCAGAGCTGATCCTACATTCCCAGCATGCCTGTGTGGGTCGTAACTCGTTTGGCTGGCTTGTCAACCTTTCCAGGCGGGAAAACAACGCTTCCTGCTTAAGAGAAAAAAAATTCAAACCGAGCCCGCCATTTTTCTATGAAGTCACATGATAAAGCTTTATAATAACAACTGCTTATTTAGTACATTTTACACAAGAAAACGGGGGTGAAATGTCGCTATACACAGACGATAAAGGCGCTAAAGATGTCTGGTCTGACTTTTACGTATTAGTTCATATGAACACTGGCTACAAGGCTACACCACTTCCACTACTCATCTCTCCCCTGTTATTTTTACTGGAATTTTCTAGAAATGTTCCTCACAGTTGTATTCCCCTTCTCTCGTTGTATTTCTTTCTTTCTTCCCCCCCCGCATTCAGTCTTTTATTTGTGTATAAAATTTGGTCTGCTTAGAACATACTTTAAGGAACTCACAAATCAATCACCAACAGAGAAGAATAAAAAAATCAAATGAAGAAAGAAAAAAAATAAATAAAAAAAACACCAGCACCTCTAATTTCAGACTTTCAAGTGTTAATTCCAGAGTCATAGCATACCAACATAATAGCTAGCGTACTGCTGTTATATTATAGTGAAATACTACTACTACTAATAATAATTATTATTTAAAAGGATTCAGCTTCATGTAATAGCGTGCACTTGCATTAGTATTACAAAGACAAATATCGCGATACTCGCTAATATCGCGGTATCGAGCAATAACTGACGTATCACACAGACCACAAGATGCTATTAGGAATTTAATTTATTCTCTCAGCTTTCCTTCGGGTGACCATGTAGAGTAGAAGGCCAGATAAAAGAAGACGTTTCACAATAAGAAACTGTTCTGAAATACAAATAAATTCACAGAAAACCGTTTGAAATTTCAAACAAAGCCGGTAGCGACGCGGTTAATAACGGTTAAACGGGCTGAGGGTGAACGACGTCCCTCAAACGCTTGACGGTTAGAACCGGAACCGCCTACCTGGCAGAAGTTTTAAATAAACACATATTTTTAAATAGCTTAGATATATACGTATATGTGTAATAACCTCTCTGAGCTGGTCCAGTTCTTGTCGGACGCTGTCATATTCGCTCTCCAGCTCGTCATACTGCTGCTTGAGCGTCTGTTTCTCCTCCAGCACCGCGAGCCCGTACTCCGCCGCTTGGATCTTCTCGCGCGTCGTCTCGTGCAGCTCGCTGGAGAGGCGCGCGATCTCCGCGTGCAGCATCTTGTCTGACATCTTTGGAGAGCTCGTGAAGAAAACCACCGCAGATTCAATCCAACCTTCAAGGGTGTCACCGACAAACCTGGGTTGTTGTTTTTTTTGTCGGGGCGAATAATTTAGTTTCTTCTGCGTTTGAACATGTCCGCGCGTGAAGCGAGAGTAGGTCTGGTTTTTAATTATTGTTATTATTATTATTAATTCTCGTAGTGCTACTCCATGACGCCGGAGAGCTCAGCTCCTCTCCGCTGCTCTCCTCGCCCGTTAATGCGAGCTGTCTCCTGTGAGGAGCAGTCAGCTGGGAAGCAGTCCATCCAGCTGGAGTCGCATTGCTGAGCACGTTAGGGATTGTGGGAAGTGTAGTGGTGTTCTCGGGAAAGCTGGGCGCATATGGAGGCGAAAAAAACCGCACATCCCATGATTCACCGCAAGGGGGGGGTGTGTGCGCTTGGATCCCGGAAGCGCTGCCTTAACTGTGTACCGAGAGTGACGTGGAGATCCCAGTAAAAATGCAGCGCGTAGAGAGCGCCATCTACCTGGGAATCACCGAGAGAAATCAGCAGCAGATAGGATTTTATGGGTCGAATTAAAAACCGGGTATAGGCTACAGTACAGACAGATAAAACTACCAGAAGTAGTCTAAGGAAGGACAAGCGGTGAAGTGATGACATGAGCGTCCAAGGTGCATTGATGCGCATGAGGACCGAAAGCTAGCCCGTCTGGTCTGATCTCACAGAAGAGCTACACTCACACAAACTGCTGAAAAAGTTCATGCTGGCTGTGATAGAAGGGTGTCAGAACACGTAGTGCTGTGTATGGGGCTGTGTAGCTGCAGACTGGTCAGAGTGCCCATGCTGACTCCTGTCCACCACTGAAAGCACCTACAATTGGATGCACATGAGCATCAGAACTGGACCATGGAGCAATGGAAGAAGGTGGCCTGGTATGATGAATCATGTTTTCTTTTACTATCCATCACATGGATGGACGGGTGCAGGTGCATTGTTTACGTGGGGAAGAGGTGGGACCAGGATGCACTATGGGAAGAAGACAAGCCGGCAGAGGCAGTGTGATGCTCTGGGCAATGTTCTGCTGGGAAATCATGGGTCCTGATATTCATGTGGATGTTACTTTGACACGTACCACCTACGTAAACATTGTTGCAGACCAAGTACACCCCTTCATAGCAACGGTATTCCCTAATAGCAGTGGCCTCTATCAGCAGGATAATGCGCCCTGACACACTGCAAAAAATGTTCCAAACAGTTCCACTTTTGACTCATCAATCCACAAAACATTCTCCAAAAGGTTTGAGGGTCGTCAAGGTGTGTTTTGGCAAAATTCAAACTTATTCAGCCTTAATGTTTTTCTGGGTCAGCAGTGGTTTTCACTCGCCACTCTTCCATGGAAGCCATTTTTGCCCAGTGTCTTTATGATAGTGGAGTCATGAACAGTGACCTTTATTGATGCAAAAGAGACCTGTATGTCCTTTGATGTTGTCCTTGGCTCTTTTGTGACTTCCTGGATGAGTCGTTGCTGTGCTCTTGGAGGAATGTTGGAAGGTCGGTCACTTCTGTGAAGGTTCATTACTGTGCTGAGTTTTTCCCATTTGGAGATAATGGCTCTCATTGTTGTTCTTTGGAGTCCCAGAGCCTTTGAAATGGCTTTGTAACCCTTCCCAGACTGATGTATTTCAATCACCTTCTTCCTCATCATTTCTGGAATTTCTTTCAACTTTGTTGTAGTAGTGTTACTGGGTAAGAAATTTTAATCAACTTCATGCTGTTGAAAAAGATCTATTTAAGTGTTGATTTGATTGAATCAGACCTGGTTGTGTCTAGTGCAGCTGAACCCCATTAAGAATGCAGTTCCATAGATTTGGGGAATTCCTAGATTCAGGGGGAAATACATTTTCACACAGGCCCAGTTGGTACTGGGTAACTTTTTTGCTTCAACAAATAACTATCATTTAGAAACTGTATTTTGTTTTTATTTCTGAAACAATTTAGTATAATATATACGCAAAAACAGAAGAAATCCAATACTTTTTCACAGCACTGTCAATAATCATATTGTAAACACAACAATAATCAAGATTTTTGTGAAAATGCTCTGTAATATCTTTCTAATTAGGGATAGGAATGAACATGTAAAAGTTCATGAATGTAAATGTTTCTAGATTAATCAGACATTTGATTTAATGTGAATTGATGTGTTTCCACTCTAGTCAGAGGGGGATTTTAAAGTTTCTAAAGGAATATGACGTAATATATCATAATGACACATTGTGTGTTGTGCCGAGTGGGCGGAGCTTTAAGCCTTCTTCGAGATTTTTTATTACTGCACTTTAAGAAAAGACATATAGATACAATTTATCCACAAATCTAAACAAAACTAAATAAATTGATGTGACCAAAGTTGTTTTCCCTGTAGTGTCTTGTCTTAAATACGATAACAACTAAGCTAATCTGAATTGAATCTGGTTGTACCAACGACGGTTATATTTTTAAGATCTTTCTAGCTGCCACAGGTGGTGTAGGCAGGCACGTTAAGCCATTAAGGCCTGTTGCTTTGCAGACTGACAGTGTTCACTGTCCGTAGTCTAGTCTTGGGCGGTCTGATGTTATATTTATTTTTGTTTTAACAGCTGTGTCCTAACAATCAAATATAGCCTACTAAAACAAGAAAACAGCATTCATTTGGCTTAAACAACAGTTTACCTAACAGCTATTAAAATAAATACATTAAAAAAAAACAATGCACACACACACACACACACACACACACCTGGATGGAGAAGCGTTCGTCTGTAGGCTACATTTGTATTTAGTTCTCAAGTCACTGGAGCAATAATTTGCACTTTAATTTGCGCTCTCAAACTTTTTGCAGCCCTTTAAATAAATAATCCCCTCGGTGTCAGATATATCCGACTTTTCACATTTTAGGCTCAATATTCAAATGTTTACAATGATTCTTTTAGCTATTTACTTCTTTTTATTCTACCATAGGGATTACATTTTGGCCAACTTGTTTTTGTGTTATTGGGGTTTGGATTAAACCCATTCAATTCAAAGAATACGAATAGTCAGACTGGATAATAACTAAGAACTTAATCAATATAATAACTATTAATCATGTGATAATTGTGATAGTGTTGTGATTTCAAACACTGTAACAAAAAAAATAAAAATAAAAATCACAGAACCCTGTGGTTTCTGGGTCATAGTTTAATAACCACAGGTCTATACATCCCACTTTGTTCACTGCTAGAGACACATTTGTCTCGAACAAGTCTTGAAATAATACGATGAGCGAGTTTTTCCAGAGTTTGAAAATACTGACCTTTTTCTGATTCTCCACATGTTTAACATTCATCACTGATTATAATACTCACTTTCCCACCTCTTTATCTTGATCAGGGTCATGGTGCATTCTGAGCTTCTCCAGGGAACGCTGAACATGAGGTGGGAATACATACATACATACATACATACATATGCACACAGACACACACACACTTCACCATTGCCACTCCATCTCCTAGCATGTTTTTGGGAGACGCAGGGAGAGCATGCACAGGAACTCACAATAATCCGAGCTCAGGATCGAACCCAGGATACTGATAACTGGGTTACCTTTAACTGGACAGACTGTTCAAAACACATACTCACTGTCCACTTTAATAGGAACACTTGTACACCTGCTCTTTTATGCAGTTATCCAATCAGTCAGTCATGTGGTATCAGCACAATGCATAAAATCAAGCAGATACAGGTCAAGAGCTTCAGTTAATGTTCACATCAAACATCAGAATGGGGGAAAATGTGATCTCAGTGATTTTAATCGTGGAATGGTTGTTGGTAGCAGATGGGCTGGTTTGAGTATTTCAGAAACCGCTGATCTCCTGGGATTTTCACACAAAACAGTCTCTAGAGATTACACAGAATGGTGAAAAAAAAAAAAAAAAAAAAAAAAAAACCCAACATCCTGTGTGCAGAGAGTCTGCAGGTTGAAACAGATTGTTGATGAGCGAGGTCACAGGAGAATGACCAGACTGGTTTGAGCTGACAGGAAGTCTAGATTAACTCAAATAAGCAGTTTTTACAACCGTGATGAGCAGAAAAGTATCTCAGAACACACAACACGTCAAACCAGCAGAAGACCACATCAGGTTTCACTCCTCTGTCAGCCAAGAACAAGAATTTGAGGCGATCATGGGCACAGATAGCAACTTGATACAATCTGGCCATTTTCCTCTGACCTCTCTTATCAACAAGGCGATTCCATTAACTGAAGCTCTTGACCTGTATTTGCATGATTTTATGCATGGTGCTACTGCCACATGATTGGCTGATTGGATAACTGCATAAATGTGCAGGTGTATAGGCGTTCCTATTAAAGTGGATGGTGAGTGTAATTGTTATATATACACAAAATCAACAAATAAATAAAATAGGTGTGGATAAAATGAACCAAGGATGAAATACTAATTTGTAAAAGAAACAAAAAAGAATTTTTTTTTTTTTTTTTTTAAATAAGCCTTCTAATGCATGACCTTTTGTAGTAATTCCTTTTTGTGAATGTCACCTTGGTCTTTACTGGACTGAAATGCCACTAAATGAAATGATCTCGCTAGTAAAATGGCCTTCCTTTTATTACCATTTCATGCAGCTTACTACGTCTGAACAGTGACTGGTTTAAAAAAAAAAAAAAAAAATCTCATTCGCTCTCCTGTCTTGATAAAACAAACACACCAGAACATTCCACCCACACATTTTACAGTCTGGTGATATTTACAAATTAGGATGAAATAAAACATCAAAGCACAATTTCATCCTTATAAAACAGTTCCATATTTATTGCAAAATACTTTGTACAGTAAAACTAAAAAAAAAAAAAAAACCTGGAATGGACAGTAAGGCCAACATGTTGCGTGCTGAACTGTACAAACATCAACAGTAACACTTTAAATAATCTTTTAACATCGTCAACGCATATATGCCTTTATTGCCCTCCTACGTCTGCTGCCAACTCACAAGTAGTTCACACTGAATTCTCACTAACATGCCAATTGAATGCATGGATCATTTCTGAGATTAGGTGGAATTTGAGATTCTAAGCTGATATACAATCTGATGGGCAAGCTAGAGACCACTTTTACACACACTACTGTATGTAATGCTTTTACCATCAAGACAATGAACATGTAAAAAGAAAAAAAAAAAAAGAAGAAGAAAAAACTATTAATATTAACCTCCCCTTTAAAAAAGGGCCTTTTGTCAAAACCTGCAACTTGGTTAAGAATACACTTTACAACACAAAACACAAGGCATTTACACAATCCTGCTATTCACATCTTGTGTCAAAACATGTTCAAATCAGATAACTTGGTTATATGACACTAAGTTTGGTGTTTAATAATCTCTGGCTAGTGGCTCTTTACGAATGTCTAAAGTTTGTTTAGAGTACATATTTCTTATTCCATTATTAGGTTTGATGTTCCCAAACTGGAAGAAAAAATATAAAAACTTTTGTGAAATCAGAAACAAATACTGATGTCTCAGAATTGATGAGAAGTTCACAAAGACTTCATACACTTGTATGAAGAAGTAATGCATATGACTTTTAAATTTGGCACTGATATTCTTTTAACTTTGCTAGCATGCTCAAGCTGTGATGCAGCAGGATCTCTTTACTGACATTCCAATATATGTACATTCTTGTATTTAACTGTAAGTAGCCCAGGTATGGAATCTACAAAACCCCATTTTGATTGACATGGAATATAATACAAAACGAAATAGTAATAATTAAAATAGATTTTTTTTTTTTTTTCGATGCATACAGCGAGCCCTTCTGGAACAAAACATGTAACTGGTTTGGATGCTCAGGTTAGGTTAGGGAAATTTAGGTAGCGACTGACAAATGGTAACACACTTATTGACAAGTACGCACACTTTTTTTTTATTTTTTATTTTGCCATTCTGACGCAAATTAAATTTGAACTCTTCGGGGGACGGGGAAAGAAAATAACCGTTGGATACTGACTAATATCCAAGTGTGAAGGCGTAGTATAGAGTTTGCCCTGTTTAGTAAACAGCAAAAGCACAGGACAGTTCCTCACCATAATACATCAGAAAACTAAGCAGCAGGCTTCAACAGAAAAATATACAAAATTAGAATCAGGGAAAAATTTTCCCGATTTGAATGGTGTAATGGAAAAAAACAACAAATAAAAAACGATTTGCTGAAAAGTCCCAGCTCAGATCCAGGATCAGCTTATCCTAGATTAATGTTTTAACCGTATTAATTAATGACACAAAAGCCAAAAATTGATCTCTGATCACCATTTTGACCTGAAGCCACATGAGCACAGAGGATATAAATTACCGGAGACGTCAATCCAGAGGGCTGTCACTTTCAAAAAGGTATGAGGTGGCTCATCCATCAAATTTCATTCAGTTTCCCTTTGTAAAGTTAACGTGTAGATGAAATGTTTACTGACATCTTTCAGACCGTGCTATCCTTCAATTTAGTGTCTCGTACTCTATTTCAGGAAACTTCCTTTTGTAAACGGTCCTCTAAAAAAAAGTAAATGACCTTCTTTATTTATTTATTTTTTTTAAAGGAGTTATCGTTTCTTTGACCATAACGAATAAATTAACACGTAGTAATGCTGAGCGTTTCCTTGCTCAGGTCCGCTTCACTTGACCTCTTGGCTACAGGATGCCTTCACACATAAATAAAAAGAAAAAAAAAAAGAAAAGAAAAAAAAGACTGATTGCCTTTGAACACCACAAATGTAATCCATGTCACAATATATCATATAGATAATATGCATATCAGCATGCATTGTATATCCTTCACTTGTGGAAAGCTTCTTCAGGGTCTACTAGGAGGGATTGGGAGAGGCGCTGTACGTCACTGTGAAACTTAAAGCTGCAGTCTGTATGACTTACAAAATAGCCCACCTCCATCCACTGCTGTGCATCCAGGTGTAATGATTCTACATCCATGGAGAGGTTTATGGTTTTTCCACAGAGAATCTAACGATAGTGTCAGTCTGTAAACATCTCCGAGCTACAGTGAGTCAGCAAATAATTCAAAATCAAATGAGAGGAGTTAAATCTCACAGGAAGAATTTGTTGAGTCGCAGTGGATATGACTGGTGTTTTGTTTGTGGATGCTGACCCAGAGGATTGTGTGTCTGCATTTTCTTTATGAAGAACTGAAAAAAGCAGGTGCATACACATCCCCACGCACACACAAAAAAACCAAAACGATTCCTTCGAGGCTTCCTGCATCTGGACAATGATGATGGAGAAGTCAGGCTGACTGACTAAATACAGCACATCCTACATACTTTCCTCCCACCCCTACGTGCCATCTAACAGTAAGCCATGACACAATCGTGTGTGTGTGTGTGTGTGTGCGTGTGTGTTGGTGAGTAAGTGAGTGTGCACAAATCAGACAAAAAGCTGGATCCTTTCGCGGATGCTCTGGCGGCATATGGGGCAGGTCTTGAGGGCGGAGCTGCACTCCATGCAGGAGGCGTGGCCACACTGAAACACAAGCTTGATGTAGTTGTCGATGCAGATGGGGCAAGTGATGCGCTCCTCCATCTTCCTGTAGCGCTCCAGCAGGTGGTGCTGCTCCGAGCTCTCCGAATTTGGACTGCTGTCTACCTCTGTTTGGTCTGCGAGAGATAGAGAGATTACGTCGTCAGACCTAGATTTAATCTAAACCACCGTCGATGATGAGCAACACATGAAGAGTGGAAACACACCAAGACTCCAAGCCTTAACATGCACAAGATGAAATACAAATACGTCGTACCTTGCCGTATTTTCTTGGTGATGGTGACCTGGCATTTGATGCATTTCTTCATTCTGTGAGCACATTCTAAATAGAGCAGAGATCAAAAGAGACCATGTACTTAAACTGTGTGCACAGAAGCATTAGATTTTCTCTGGAGGTCTCGATAACTTTCAACAATACTATCTTCATAGGATTCCACCTTTAACATTTTTAATCATTACAATTCTAATCATTGTACAAAACCCTAATGCAGGTTTTTGAAGTTACTGATCTATTTAAAGAGTTTGGTCCATTAAAGTTGGGTACTATAACGTACTGATACAGTAATTTTCCTCTTTTACTTGCAAGCAGCAAATGAGAGCAAGCCTGGGGGACAGAAACACTGTTTACATTAGCAGGTAAAACAATAAAAATAATGATGAGGTGGAGCTTATTGCACCTTCATTTAAATAAACAGCGTAAACCTATTTTGTTAAAATATTTTAGAATAAGGGAAGCTTGGTGGCACAGCATATAGCGTTACTGCCTCACAGCTCCAGGGTCCCCGGGTCGAGCCTGAGCTACTGTCTGTGTGGAGTTTCAGATGATCTCCCTGTGTCTGTGTGGGTTTCCTCAGGGGTCTATGGTTTCCTCCTCCAGTAGGTGGACTAGGGACTAGGTGGCTATGCTAAATTGCCCCAAGGTGTGAATGGAAGTGTGCAGGGTGCCATGCGCCTACTGAACGTGAACGGACAATTTTGGTATAACGTGTAAATATAGTCTGTACTCAGCTAAAATGATCGCGATTGATTTTCAAACTGGCACTGTTCACGAGTAAGTTTCCTGGGGCTGAACATCCACACACAAACAAAAAAATCATCATGTACACTGCCAGTGTTCTATGATCTAGTGGAGGGATGCCCAAAATGTGGTACAGATTAGACCACATCAAATGTATGAAAGGTTTGTGAAATTTATGAAAGGTTTTCTATGCTTAGTGGTTGCAAGCATTGCCACTTATTAGCTCTAGTAATGTTCTGTGCCCCATTTGCTCTGATAAAATGTTGCTTCTGCAAGGATAGCTTCCAGCTGCTTCAGTTTCTCTGCCCTTTCATGCCCTGAATATATATATATATATATATATATATATATATATATATATATATATATATATATATATATATATATATATATATATATATATATATATAAAGCCTCTTGCAATTTAGTTAACACAGTCTGCTGCCACCATCAGGTGAAAGGACAAATTGCAACGTGTTGTGGGCCACCACATTCTATGAGAGAAATTACGGGCCAATTATCTCTCTGCAGGCCGCATTTGACAGAAACGTTGGACACCCCTGATCTAGTGGAAAGCCTCTCTCAGAAAATTAGAGGCTCTGTTGACACCAATAACGGACCAATACCCCATTAGTGCCCTTGATTTCGGAGAGACCCTTTTGGACATCCTTTTTTGTATGCGTGCCCTCTCGCTTATAAGCAGCACTGCATGTAGAAATACTTAGAGAAGTGTGTCTTTGTGTGTTAGTGTGTGTCTTCACCCTCGCAGGCGACACTGTGCTGGCACGGGGAGAAGAGCACAAGCAGAGCGAGCTCGGAGCAGATGAGGCACTCGCTGGGGCCTGGTGCGCTGGGCATGACCAGGTTGGTCATGGTGTTTGGTGTGGTGTGAACCCGCCTCAGACTGCCGCTTCCACTGCCACCTGTCCCACACGTACTGGCCTGCAGTCTGACACACACACACACAACAAAATTTTACTTATTTAAAATTTTACTTTACTGCTGTTTATTTTTATAATTTATAGTTTATGTATTCTATTTGCAACCTTTTGTCTTTTTACTCGAGTTGCCTTTTATTTATTTATTTATTTATTTATTTAACATGTGCACTAAATTGATTTGACTAAGACCAGTGTTTTTTCAAGTCAAAAATTCAATTAAAAGGAATACAGACTTCTAATATACAACATATATTTTAAAAAAAACAAAAAAACCCCCAAAAAAACACACCAGTTATCTGTTCATTTAAAAGAGAAAAAATATTTTATTCTGAATGTTAGCTGAATAACTATGATTAGGGGTGTGCGGTAGTGACCAAAACTTATCTTGCAATATCTCGATATGTTCTGGGATTAGTCGTGGACGATATTTTGCATCCTTCAAAAATGTGTTTGTAAGAGTGTTATATTATACCATCTTGCACTTGTTAATAGGATATTAATTGTTGCTTACTCATGATAATAATGGAAACAAGGAAAAGAGCTCTTATTTAATTACTTAAAACTGAAGTTTTTGCTGAGTGTGTTTTTGTTCTGGTAGCTTGACTGGTTTAGGCATATCGTGGACAGCTGTCTCCTGAAGCTTTTCATATTCTGTGCTGTGATTAGTTTGCAGATGGTGAAACAAGTTAGTTGTCGAGCTGTCTTTAACGGCAACCGATTTCCTACATAGTGTGCAGATTGCAGTCTTTTGAGCAATGTCTATCTTTTCAGCCAAATCATGTAGCCAAATCACCTCCATGCGAGTGAGGATGACCCATGTCTAGTAATTAAATCTAACGACGTAGATTGCGAGGCTGGTGGTGTCTGTATTTTGTCTCCTGGTGCTGTTTGTTCCCTCATTTGTAACGCAAGTCATGCATTTTTATAGGCAGCTATCTAGCTTAATTTGCACACTGCATTCTAATAGGCTACATTAGGCAGTGAATGTGTGCACTCTCAATGTGTACATGTAGTACTCTATCCTACATCATGCAGTGACTGCATGGAGACTCAAGGTGTTTTTTTGATTGGTTTTTGCAAATTGAGTAACATGCTCGATAATGTCAGCTCACACATCGTTAAAAACAACAATTAAGTTATTATCATAAATGATACTTTTTCCACACCCCTAACTATTATACATTATTTCAATATTGAACAAACTCAGATGTACCGGTATTTCTCGGAGAAGCTCCTGATCAGCTGAAACACGATGCTGTCCGTCACCAGGTCCAGTGGACTCTTGCCTTTATGGTTGGCGTAGTTTATATCGGCACCCTCTTGAGCCAGGAAACAGGCTATAGCAGCCCCGACGTTCAGCTCTGTGTTCCCCAACAGCCCTGAGCTGCTCAGCTTTCTCACACACACACACACACACACACACACACACAGACACAAAAAGATGTTCAGCCCGAGCTCTGTGTTGGAAATTGGAAATTAATGAACTACTACAGTCACTGACTATTCTCATGGCTAGTGAGTAAACATGCAAATTTAAGTACAGTACTGGGAAAAAGTATTTCTTCTGTTTTGTGTATCTCTCATATTATATTGTTTCGACTGGTGCAAAAGTGCACCTTCCAACATCAAATAGACTGCCAAAGCTACACTGCAGCTCAAAACCAAGAATGTGAATGTGTAAAAATTTCTCAGTTAAAGCCCAGATCGCAATCGAATTGGGAATCCGTGGCCAGGCAACTGATGTTCACAAATGGTTACCATTCAATCTGACAGAACATGAGCTATTTTGCTAAGAACAACAAGTAAAAATATCAGGATCCAAATGTGCAAAGCTGATCGATACATATCCCAGAAGCTGTAACTACAGCCAAAAGTGGTTCTATCAAGTATTGACCTAGGCCGGTGAACACTTATGCAACAAACAAATGCTCCTACACTGCAGCTCATTATTTACATGTGTCCCTGCAGGTTCATAAACCTGTGTGGCAGGTGGCAGTGTGTGGCAGTTTTTTATGCGAATGATTTTCACAAATTATATTAAGCAGATTGAGTGACATCTTAAGGTGGTATTTAATAGAACAACAACAGTGATAAGTCAGATTTTAATTCAACTCCAAACACACAAAGCCAGACACACACACACACACACTTCTGCTGATCAAGGAAAACAACTTAACTGGGCACCTTATTGTGCAACTGCATTTCTCCATTGGCTCTCGCTCAAATTCAACCCTCAGCTCTCAGAGGGCTACGTGTGTGTGTGTGTGTGTGTGTGTGTGTGTATGGTTATATGGTTATTGTGTGTGAGTCTATGCCCTTCAGATGAAGATGGAATTGGTCAGCCCAAGAAAACAAAGCCAACGTTGTCTCAGAATAATGAAACTACATTACCAGAGCATAAGAAGGTGAACCGACTCATAGGAATTTTAATCAGAGAAAAGCTTGTTATTAAGAATTCAAACCCAGTGCTGTCACTTTTGGGTCCTTGAGCACGATCTTTAACCTTCAAATGCTTCAGACCCTGTGCTCTAACCTCAGCTTCCTTCCAAAAGAGATACAAAAAAAAAATGCTTTTATCATGTGCACATCGTCTCTCCGTGTCTCTCTTGTGCTCTTACTCGGCTGTAGAGGTTTGAGGCATCTCTCTCTGTGCTGCTCAGGGCGGTGGTGAGTCCTTGGCGGGTGAGGGACGTGTGCATGGCCGTGTCTCCCTCCTCGTCCTCAGCGTTCACGTTGGCTCCCTCCAACACCAGGAGCTCCACCAGCCGCATGTGGCCCTGCGTGACCGCCAGCTGCAGAGGTGTCTGACCACGGTTGTTGCGGATGTTGACATCACAGCGGCCCTATGAGGCACAAAGCAGACAGCACGCTTCAGAATAAAACTTTTTTTCCTTCTCACTAACAATGCCCTGTTTATACTTCTAATAAAATGCAGTGCACACCATGCAAGTCCACACAACTCTCGACTTCGTTCTGAGCGTATCTTTCTATTACCAGGATGACAGATACGAGAAATAAGAGCGGAGTAGTCACTCGTAACAGCCACCAGAGGGCAGAATAGCTTTATACAAAGCGCACCCTGTGACTGCACCTGGGAGGCGACAATTTTAATGTTTTCCTGCACAGGTAGACCTGCAGGGACCGAGATGGCCTGCATTTCACCAGCAAATCGCTTCCCATTCATTCAATCAGTGGCAGAACTGTGTCCCACACGCCCACATTAACAGGGACCCATAGTCTTAAAAACAGTTTACCTACAGTTGCAATCAAAATTATTCAACCCTCGTTGCAAATCAGGTTTATTCTTTCAGCTGTTTGCAATGAACATGGTGAGCATCTTTAGTACTTAGTAGAGCACACTCTTGCTGTTATGACCGGCTGCAAATGACATGCATAGCTTCTGGCAGCCTTCCTGAGGAATCTTAGCCTAGTCCTCATGAGCAATGGCCTCCAGTTCAGTAATATTCTTGGGTTTGCGTGCTGCAACCGCCTTCTTCAAATCCCACCAAAGATTTTCTATGGGGTTCAAGTCAGGTGACTGATGGCCCTGTAGGATCTTCCAGGACTTCTTCAGCAACCAAGCCTTGGTGGAATTTAAGGTATGCTTGGGATCATTGTCCTGTTGGAGAGTCCAATGACGCCCAAACTTCAGCTTCTTCACAGACTGTATGACGTTTTCTCCTAGGATTTCCCGATACGTCAATGAATCCATCTTGCCTTCCACACACTACAGGTTTCCAGGGCCAGAGGATGCAAAGCAGCCCCAGAGCATCACCGAGCCACCACCATGCTTGACTGTGGACAGAGTGTTCATTCTTCATTCTTCTTCCTCCAGACATACCGCTGATCCATCGTGTCGAAAAGTTCCACTTTTTTTGTTTCATCACTCCACAGAACTGAATCCCAAAACATCTGTGGCTTATTTATATGATATTGAGCTGACTTTTCTTGTCCTTTTTCAGTAGTGGTGTATGTCTTGGAGTTCTGGAATGGAAACCTTCTGTGTTTAGTACGCACCTTACTGTGCTCACTGAAACCTCAGTACCTGTTGCTACCAAGTCTCGCTGCAGGTCTTTTGTAGTCACTCGAAGGTTTTTCACAACCTGCCTTCTCAGAAATCTGGTTGCAGCTATTGATAGCTTCCTTTTTCTGCCCCTTCCAGGTATTTCATATATTTTATTTGCCCTTAGCCAGTTCAGGTATTTCATGTGTTCCAGCTCAAACACACCTGGTGCAACTAATGAAGCCCTTGATTATTTGCAACAGGTGTGCTTGAGACAACCTGTTTTGCATATTTGTGCTGTTGTGAGGGATTTTATTCAGGGGGTTGAATAAATTTGAAACTAGAGAAGTCATTATAAGTTGCATTTTCAGTGGAATTTGGGGAAACCACTTGAAGCATTCGTTGTGTTGAACTATTTCAATTGCTTTTGTTTGATGTGTTCATTGCAAACAGCTGAAAGTCTGTAAATTTTGACAATAAATTTGATTTGCAATGGGGGTTGAATAATTTTGATTGCAACTGTAGTTTAAAATGTATAGGTAGTAAAAGTTGTAGTGTAGCACACAACATAACCAGAGAAACAGTCTGAAGATAAACACATCTGACTTGAACACGTCTTTATCCGACACCACGCATCTCACTAAAAGACAATGTAGCTAAAAGCGCAGAAGGAATTTTCCATGAAGCTGCTTTACTCCAACACCCCTCCTCCAAGTCTGTAAAAGCATTCCTGCAAATTTAATACGTGTCAAAAGACTGAATTATGTATATGTGTTTCTTTGTGCATGTGTGTGTGTGCGCGCGCGCGTCACCTCTTTGATGAGGACCTCGACCACCTCGTAGTGGTTATTGAGAGCTGCCACGTGAAGAGCTGAGAAGCCATCTTCCTTCTTCACGTCGACCAGCTGCCGAGCACGTGCCAGGATCTTCTCTGTTGCACTGAAGAGACACACAATTACACATGCAATTGTAACCAATACTGTGCACAATCGTCAATAAATACACAGCTGTAAAGAAGGTGTAAGAACTGTTCTGCTTTTGAGAACACAGAACATTATTGTCGTGGTGTAAGGTGTGGAAGATTTCATAAGAAAACTGTCCACCAACGATGCCGTTACTGATATAACAGATGTAGAATCTTCTTATATTAACTGGAAAGGTGTAGATATGGGTGTGGGCATGTTTTTATATACATATTACACACACACACATATATACACACACACACACACACACATACATACATACATACATATATATATATATATATATATATATACACATACATATATATATATATATATATATATATATATATCTATCTCTCTCTCTTTGTGGGGACCAAATGTCCCCAGAATGGTAGCAATATCTAAGGTTTTGACCTTGACATTAAAAACCCTGCAGCTTTAATATAAAAACTAAATGAGACAAAGTTAGGGTTGGTTTGAAATGGTGTGAGGAACATGACCAAGAGTTCAAGGTGTTGACTTGGCCTCCAAATTCCCCAGATCTCAATCCGACCATGTATTTGTGAGATGTTTTGTACAAACAAGACCGATTCATGGAGGCCCCACCTCGCAACTTACAAGACATAAAGGATCTGCTGCTAATATCTCGGTGCCAGATACCACAACACACCTTCAGAGGTCTTGTGGAGACCATGCCTTGACAAGTCAGAGATGTTATAGCATCAATATTAGGCATTGGCTTTAATGAAACGGCTAATTGGTGTACATGATAAAACCATTGTTTGTAAGTGATGCATGCTCAGTATGTTTGTGCAATCGAATGTACTTTTCAGATAAATACCAATAAAATGTACAAATTTAAGAGAAGTTGTTTTTTTTTTACACCCCCGTGATAAGGTGGTATTTTGAAACTGAACCAGTTCTGTTCCATGGGCAATTACTGGTAAGCACTGCTTACATAAGCTACTTCTAATGATCAGTGGTATTTTCACTCTGGTTTTGGGGGCTTGACCACATCCTGAACCCTGCTGAGGCTAATTTTAATTTTCATTCAAGTCACCTCAAAAAAGTGCCAGTGTATCAGTGGTAAAATGTCACAGAGCAGCGTTTACTGCCAGGATTCTCTCCCAGCACTGAAGGTCAAATCTAATAAGGAACAACACATCACTAAATACAGATTAATGAGAGCAGAGAGACTAATGAAAACTGAGGGAGAGAGGGACACAGAAAAGGAAAGCAAGCAAGCAAGAAAGGAAAAAATAACTGTCTTCATCGTCAGTTATGGAACAAAAATGTGGAAAAATACAGCAAAAAATATTTTATATTTAACGGCATTCGGCAGACGCCCTTATCCAGAGCGACTTACATTCATCCCATTTATACAACTAAGCAATTAAGGGCCTTGCTCAAGGACCCAACAGTGGCAGCTTGGCAGTGCTGTGATTTGAACTAACAACCTTCCAATCAGAAGTCCAACGTCCTAACCACTAAGCTACCACTGCCCTAAAATAATCATCACTTGTAAATTATGGGTATGAATGAATAAATAATTAAACAAAAAGAAAGTCCAAAAAAACTAATTCTCAAGCTAAAGAAAAAAAAAAAAAGAAACAAACAAAGAACATAAAATTAGCTTTCATCTATAGAACTAATGTATAAAACTAAAACAAAAATATATATATATATATTTGGTAATTAGTCAGTATGAATTAAGAAAGAGAGAAAGAAAGTAGGATCATTTTGGCTTCACGGAACAAAAATTTGTAAAAATGAAAATATATCATTGTTAACTACTTGCTGAGAATTAGCACAGCCAAGCAAGAAAGAATAAATTTGCCTTCATCTATAGAACAAAAAAAATGTGTTAAACTAAAAAAAATGGTAACCGGTGGGTATCAAATAGGCAAGAAAAGAAAGAAAGAAACAAAGAATGATCTTTTTGCCTTCATCTATAGAACAAAAAACGTGTAAGGCAAACAAAACAAGTGGTAACAAGTGGGTATGAATTAAGCAAGAAAAACAAAAGAAAGAAAGAAAGAAAGAAAGAATGAAAGAAAGAAGGCCTAAAAGCAAGCAAGCAAGCAAGAAATGAAAAAGCAAGAAAGAAATTAAGAAAGAAAGAAAAGAAAGCAAGAACACAAGAAATGAAAGAAAGAAAGAAAACAAGAAAGAAAAAACTTAAGAAAAAAGATAAGGAAATAAAAAAGCAAGAAAGAAATTAAGAAAGAAAGCAAGAACGCAAGAAAAGAAAGAAAGCAAGAACAAAAGAAAGAAATTAAAGAAATAATAATAAATTAGGAAATAAATTAAGAAAGAAAGAAAGAACCTACAATGATTCAGTGTGTATGCAGTGTGCTGAAGGAGCTCTACTGTAGTCCCTCAGTGCTCATATCACTCTTCCTCTTAGCTCCTCATACCTCCCACCAGAAAAGGAAGGCCTCGCCTTTGTCCCACACCTCCTGCTCTCTTACACTCCATCCATCACTCCTTCTCGCTTTCGAAACGATCGCAGCAGCACACAGGCCTGCTCCAGCTCCCCCACACAGCATGAAATGTTAATGTGGGAGTGGTGGTGAAGCACGTGTATCCCCTAATGAGGACGACTGCGGATTGGGCGTGAACCAAAACTGAGCCAGCAAAGATGATTACATTCCACTTTTCTCTGGAAATAGGACTGGAGGCTGTGTGTGTGTGTACGCGCGCATGTGTGTATGGCTTAAAGATTCCAAATAGTTAAGATCACAAGTCTAAAAGTGTGTTTGTGTTGTATGTGCAGAATATGATGTTTACCCTACTGATGTCGCTCACGTGTGTTAGTTTGTGAGGAGTTAGACAGTCGTATTGACACCGGGTGGCAATCTGCTTCCTAACCAGATAAATACAGAACTTAATATATACCCTGAGTACAGCTCCATATTCGGCTGCCCTTTGACCGGTCGCAGCTCCGTGGAGATGAGTTTCTCACAGCCGATTTCTCTCTCCCCCCCTCGCTTTCCCACATGCTTTATGAGAAATGCGGTGATCCCGCTTTTTCCATTTCCTCCCTGAAAATAAACAAACACCTTCCACGCAAAAGCGAAACAACTTACGTATCCCCAGCGTGAAGCCGAAATGGTAAACCGGGCTGATCTGCTTCAGGATGCAAATTTTTGGTTTTTTGTTTGTTTTTCGTGGGTATGCGAGCTATATAAACAACATGACAACCAATACAAGGACTAAAAAGACTCCAAGACTGAGAGATGCTAGGACGTTGGGCAAAAAAAAATACATGACCTAAAAAAGTGATAACTTTGTATTCGTGGGAAAACACGCTTTCTGATGGATGTAGGGCGAATGACTGCTCGGACAGAAACGCTGACCCGCGGTACCGCACGTATGACAGTTGCCAGAACAAATCTAACGTTTGTTTTATGAGTCGTCTGGCCTGAGAGAGTGAGTATTTTCTTTCTGCCCCTCCTCTGCCTTTCTCTCGCCCTCTGAGAACTCTGCATCGTTCTCCCCATACAAGGAAAAGGCTGTCACTGCAGGGTGTCCTGAGTACAAGAGCCAGGGACAGGATCAGTGAAGGGGCTCTGGGGGTGTGTGTATGTTTGTGTGTGTGTACATTCCATAATCTACTGTATGCGAAACAGTCATATCATATACAGTACAATAAAGCTATATAGGTGTGTGAGTTATACCGCACATGACGCATTTCCATGCCTTTAGGCTTTATCTGTGAACATCAGTGTATAAGAGCATATATGAAGATTGAAAGATTAAAGGAATACTCCAAAGGATTCTAAAACAATATGTACAGTACCTCTGACGGTAGAGCTGAATGCAAAATGTATAGTAACACGCTTGTCCTACTATCTAAAACGTTATTGTTTCTTCAGTAACAATGTACACAGGGATTTGTAAGATATAGAAGACACTCTACATAAAAGGATTAAAAAAAAAAAAACGCACATCTGTAATTATGGTAAAGTTTTCTGTCAGAGATTAATTTAGCATGTGAAGAATGAAGGAGTCTCCAGTGTGAGAGCTTCATAACAGTCTGAGGTTATAAAAGTTGTAACTAAGTTTTACACCGGGAAAGTCTTCAGAAAGGAGCACGTTGTGGTTTCTTGTTAACATGACAAACGGCATTTTTTTTTTTTTGTCCTATCAACTTAATGAGAGAGAGAGAGAGCGCGAGAGAGAGGGAGAAAGAAAAGGCTGGTGAGGGAACGACGGTTTATAACAGCTATATTGTAAGTGATATGAGGAACGTGTTTAATTTAACCATAAAACAGTTAACACGTATGACCTGTCTTTTCTTCGAGCTGGCAAACAGTTGTGGTTATGATTTTTGTTATAGGAAAATAATCAGACATGGGCTGGTGTGATGCAGAACTGTTACCATCCTAACGTTCGTTATTTCCATGTAACGGCACACTCCTGCATGTTTTATTCATTATTTATAAAAGAACACTTTTATATTAACATTAAATATATTGGGTGGGAATATAGTCATATTTCTTCCCTAAGGAGGAAAACCCCTTTTACTCAAACCACAGTTATAATACAAGTACAGTCCCCTCCTAAACTATTGGAACAGCAAGGTCAATTCTTTTTTTTTTTTTTGCTGTAGACTGAAAACATTTATGTTTGAGATCAAAAGGTGAACATGAAAAGAGAGTTGAGTATTTCAGTTTTTATTCCTTGGTATTTATATGTAGATGTGTTGAACGATAGAACACAGCACATTTTGTATCAGACCACCCAATTTGTAAGCAAGCAAAAATATTGGAACACATGACTGACAGGTGTTTCTTGTTACCCAGATGTGTCCTGTTAGATTGATTTGTTTAAACAATAAATAGTTTTGAACATCTACTCTTGGTTTTTACCTTCAGTTTCACCTGTGAAGATTGAATTTGTTGTTAAAAAGGATAAGCCAACATGAAGACCAGAGAGCTGTCTATGGGAGAAAAGCAAGACATTTTGAAGCTGAGAAAAAAGGGAAAATCAATCAGAGGTACTGCACAAACAAACACAAACAAACAAACATCGGGCATATGTTTATAAGGGGGAAAAGTGGAAGGTTTCAGACTGGCCAAGTCAATCACCAGACCTTAACCCAATTGAGCAGGCATTTCACCTCCTGAAGAGGAGACTGAAGGGAGAACGCCCCCCAAAACAAACAACTGAAAGAGGCTGCAGTAAAAACCTGGAAAAGCGACACATAGAAGAAACCAACAGTTTGGTGATGTCAGTGAGTTGCAGGCTTGATGCAGTTACTACAAGCAAGGGATAAGAAACCAAATATTAAGTGTTATTTCATTTACTTCAAGACTTACCTGTTGCTATACTTTTGCTTGCTTAAAAATTTGGGTGGTCTGACACAAAAGTTTTTTTTTTTTTGTTTAAACACATCTAGATGTGAATACAAGGAAATAAAAGCTTAAATCCTAAACTCTCGTCTCATATCCATCTTTTGATCTCAAACCCAAATGTCTTTGGAGTATAGCACAAACAAATGAACTGGCTGAATGAATTGTGCCGTTCCAATAGTTTAGGAGGGGGATGTATAATGGCTGCTGTTCTAGCCTTCAAATGGGTCATATATGTATTTTTGTGGACTTCTAATTGTGTATAATTTATCATTTCAAAAATGGGACAACTTTTTCTGAGGAAGATATCGTTTTTATGCGTTATCGATGCAGCTCACAGTAAACATGGAAGGGCCTCGGTTTCCCCTGGAAGCCACTTGGAGACCATGAAAGTCTTTAAAGAAAGAGTAAATCGTATATATTAGAGATGTTTTGCTAAGACATCCTCTCATGCTTGTTTTAAAGCCTTTTGTAGTTTTTGTTAGTGTTATAAAGTTGCACATTTTAAACATTTCATTGCCAGAACTCAACATCAACCGTCCTAAGATTTCCATTATATGTGAGCTTCTTTTCTTGGGAATCTTGTGTGTGGTAATTGCACTGGAGATGTTATAGATATGTAGGTTAAAGATACTGTGAGGGCATGAGAGTAGTGGTAAGACGCTACGAGGAAAAAAGTAAAATGACAAATATTCCTAGATGTGATGAAATAATCTAGCTCAAATCTCTCACAGTGTGCGTATGTGTGTGAGGCTGAACAAGAGGTACCTGGACAGGTAGAGCGGCAGGACAAGTCCCAAACGACAGCGTGCGCTCCACTTAGCGCCCTACCTCCGAGTCCTCATAGTAAAACTCCACCAGTGACACACTCGTACTATTCGACAAAACAAGCGGCTAATTGGGACTTTTTGGAACAATGGCTAAAATAAGCCTAAAAGACAGACATCTCCAGAGGCTCTCGTGATTTTCACCTCACAGCTCGGGAGTTTTTATTACAACTCAACTAGAACATTTTGCCATCAGGGATATTTGGGTAGGGGAGGACAAAAGAAGAATGTTACCTTCAACATTTTCAGTGTTACTTATGTGATGGTAAACAGAAGCTGTAACAAAGGAATTAACCTTAGTGTTTGACCTTACAAGCCAAGCACTAGAGAATGTGTACCTTTTTATTTTATTTTTTAAACTCAACATTGCCAAGAAGCACCTACATTCACTATTAGACTGACTTCAAATGGTCAACCACAACAAAGCTGTTTTTGTGATGTGTATAGGGGAACGTGAGTGTCAATATACTTTTTTTTTTAAAAAAACTGGAAATCGTGAGAGTGTATTATTGTGGCTCAGTGCAACACAAAGTAACACAAAGAAACCAAAAACAAAACAGCAAACCCAAAAACACAACAAAACCATAAAAACACAACACAGAAACTAAACACGCAACAGCAAATCCATAACACCACAACAAACCCAGAAAAACACAACAAAAATCAGAAACACAACAAAGCAACTAAACACACAATAGCAAAACCAAAAAACACAACAAAGAACCTACACACAACAAAGAAACGAAACACACAACAGCAAAACCAAAAAACAACAAAACCAAAAAACACAACAAAGAAACTAAACACACAACAGCAAATCCATAAAAACACAACAAAACCATAAAAACACAACAAAGAACCTACACACAACAAAGAAACTAAACACACAACAGCAAAACCAAAAAACAACAAAACCAAAAAACACAACAAAGAAACTAAACACACAACAGCAAATCCATAAAAACACAACAAAGAAACTAAACACACAACAGCAAAACCAAAAAACAACAAAACCAAAAAACACAACAGCACATCCATAAAAACACAACAAAGAAACGAAACACACAACAGCAAAACCAAAAAACAACAAAACCAAAAAACACAACAGCACATCCATAAAAACACAACAAAGAAACGAAACACACAACAGCAAAACCAAAAAACAACAAAACCAAAAAACACAACAAAGAAACTAAACACACAACAGCAAATCCATAAAAACACAACAAAGAAACTAAACACACAACAGCAAAACCAAAAAACAACAAAACCAAAAAACACAACAGCACATCCATAAAAACACAACAAAGAAACGAAACACACAACAGCAAAACCAAAAAACAACAAAACCAAAAAACACAACAAAGAAACTAAACACACAACAGCAAATCCATAAAAACACAACAAAACCATAAAAACACAACAAAGAACCTACACACAACAAAGAAACGAAACACACAACAGCAAAACCAAAAAACAACAAAACCAAAAAACACAACAAAGAAACTAAACACACAACAGCAAATCCATAAAAACACAACAAAACCATAAAAACACAACAAAACCATAAAAACACAACAAAGAACCTACACACAACAAAGAAACTACACACACAACAGCAAATCCATAAAAACACAACAAAGAAACTAAACACACAACAGCAAATCCATAAAAACACAACAAAACCATAAAAACACAACAACGAAACCATAAGCACAACAAAAACCCTAAAAGCAACAACGAAACAAAAAAATACAGGAAGAAAAAAAAAACCAAAACCATAAATATAACGACGAATCCAAAAACAACACAACCAATGTGTTTTGGCTTAGTGAATGTGTTTAGCACTTATGTGCCCCTGTAGAACGTTTCTCTGATGGCTTGATAAAAACCAGCACACAGAAGCGTGTACACACTGAGGTGGGTGGGGACAGCCGATAAGATTATAACTGGCAAGATTGTAATAGCTGTGTACTGTATACAACAGACAGTCCGTGGGCAGCGAGTCTGAGGCCGAGACTAAACTACATGTACTGCAGAAACGCCGGGAGCCAGTGTACTGACCATACCATTCCCAAACTACACGAATGACTTCAGGATGCCAATTACATAAGCGGATGAGACAGTCTATTAGAAAATCACTGTTATTGTGTGGGACTGTCTGAGAGCACTGAATCACAGTGTTAGTGAAGTCTTTTACACACACACACACACACACACACACACAATATACTATATGATAAATAATAAAATAAAAAATAAACAGAACTTTTACCAGAAAAAAAATGAGCCAGTGGAACACAATAAATAGAGTTAATACTGTATAGTGTTCGAAACACTAATGTGCACTTGCCCTTAGGAATACTAGCCTTATGAGTTTATGGTTCTAAATATATCCTGCAGTATCAGATCAGCGTCAGGTTCAGCTGGGTGCAGGCTCTAAAATGGTCTCGCAAGAGACATCGGGTTAAAAACTGCCCAACCTTATTACATCCTTAACACTATTTCCAAACAATGCAGAGAGAGAGAGAGAGAGAGAGAGAGAGAGAGAGAGAGAGAGAGAGAGAGAGAGAGAGCGCTTTATTTATTTTGTAGCTTACAGTATAAACAGGGTTTTATCTGTGTTTTGGTGTGCACATGCCCTAGTTTTGGATTGTCTGCTAAACCAGTCCAACGCTAACAGGCAGTGTTTGTTCAACAAACACAGCAATTTTCAAAAACAGCAATTTTGTTTCAGGTTGTTGTTTTGTATATTCTTTCTCCTTCATCATGATACGTGTTTGCAAACGTAAAGCATTTATCTGCAAGATCAAACATTTTTGCCTGCAACAATCACAAAAACACTCTGCTTATACTCCTTATCTACAGAAGGAGATTTCTGATTTCTTGATAATGTGACAAGCTGGTGAGGGAATGAACGTTTATAGCTGCTAGAACATTTCACAGAACAATTCCTGGTTCTCAGATATTCCACAACATTTAAGGTAACTATAAATGGATAAAAATGTATGACATGGAGTTCTTCAATTTATTTATTTAAATGAGATTGTTGGCATATTGCTCTGGTGTTAGATGAATAGAACACTTCAGGACATACTGATTAACATCAGCGTGATAACAACTCTTCTTCATGTTCTGCGGCATTACACCACCCTACTGTTGATTATTTTCCTATAATAACACTCATGCTTTATTACACACATAACAACAAATCAAAGATGTGGTCTGTGTAGGAAACTAAGGCTTATTGCCTGAAACGTAAGCTAACATTAACATCAGTGTGAGGACTCACAGTTTGTTGCCCTTCAGCGCTGCATGGTGCAGCAGGTTGAAGCCACGGTCGTTCTGCTGCGTAAAGTCAATGTTGCGCACCACGGTCAGGATCTCAACGATACTCCGGAAGTCCTTAGAAATGGCATCGTGTAGAGGTGTGTCCCCATACGAATCCTGGAAATCAAAACAGAGGAAGCCTTCAAGCACTGAATTTACCAAATGAATCCCGGAAGAGGTGGACTCAAATCAACTGACCAATCGGCTTGGAGGAACAACGCTTCACTCCTTGCATATCCAACATGAATGCAAATTAATGACATTCTGCACTTCAGCTCCTCATCAGATTTTCTGTACAATCAAAGGCTCTCTAGTGAGAGATATCAACAAGCATGTGGCATAAATGTGTCTGTAAAATGTGTGCGTTTTATTTAGTTTTCCATCTGGTTAAGAAGGAAATGGCAAGTGAATCCAATGCATCGTTATTGCTCGGGCTCGCGTCCGTGGTACTAACTGTAAAGTATGACTTAGCCCAGGCTATGAGGTAAGCTAAACGCCATTGGTATTTAAAAAGGGGGAGGAGACACTCTATATGGCCCGCCCTGACTTACTGTTTCAGTGGAAATTCCATAAACACCTCGAATAATGCTGTCCGTTTCAAGGCACTTCACAGGGACTTTAAGGTTCGATGTGTTCTGTGTGTTCTGTGATGCTTTTCTGCACACCACGGTTGTAAAGAGTACTTGAGTTAATAAAGCCTTCCTGTCAGCTTGAACCAATCTGGCCATTCTACGCTGACGTCTCGCAACTACAAGCCATTTCTGGCCACAATACTGCCGCTCACTGGATGTTTTCTTTGCAGCATTCAGTATACACTCTAGGGACTGTTGTGCTTGAAAATCAGGAGATCAGTAGTGTCTGAAATATTCAAACCAACCCATCTGGCACCAATAACCATGCCACAGTCATGCCAAAGACACTGAGATCACATTGTATTCAACATGGTCCTAATAAAGTGGCTAGTCAGTGTATGTCACCCAGATAAAATTTTTGAATTTACACACCCACATTTTGTCAAGATCGACTTTATTGATGTATTCATGAATAGCCTTGGCATGTGGTTTAACTGTTGCTGTGGGCAACATCTTCCGTTAATTGTTAGCCATGTGTGCCTCGTACACCTGCCTCCAGTGCAATACTAACTAAACGTACACACCCGCCATCGAGGATAATTCAATAATTCAAGTAACCGGGGGGGGGGTGGTTTTGAGTTTTGGTGGAATCAGCTTTTTAGAGCTGCTAGCTACTGGAAATGGATGCTATCTCTTTAGCTCATCAGAGTGAGCTTATGAATTATATGTGCATTCACTTTGAAATGACCACAGTCATATTTTGCCTTGGGATGCCTGTTGCGTTTTCTGTTTATCTGCCGATACTGTTGTCTGTGTCACTTCCTTCAACTCTCCACTTATTTTCATCTTTGTTCGTTTCCTGTTGGCTGTACATGTCTCCATATGGATGTAATTATGCTTCTTGTATCTTGTTCTTGGTGGTCATATCCCAGAGGGCTTTTATATTTATATATATATATATATATATATATATATATATATATATATATATATATATATAAAATATAATACATACATACATATACATTATATATATATATATATATATATATTTTTATAAATATATATAAAAAATATAATACATATATATGTATTTTTTATATTAATATATATAAAAAATACATATATATGTATTATATTTTTTATATATATATATATATATATATATATATATATATATATATATATAATACATATATATACACACACACATATATATATATATATATATATATATATATATATATATATATATATATATATATATATATATATATATATATATATATATATATACACACACACACACACGCTTCTACTGTTATCTAATGTTTAAAGAAACACAGGGACTGTACAAAATGTGTGCTGTCTGGAGGTAGAAGTTGTGGTTTAATCAGAAGGCATGCTGCTGCACTGTCTCCCGCAACGCTCACCCTACTGACCGAGTTCACACAGAACGTGTTTACACACTGTTGTTGGTACATTTGAAGAGTGGAAGTGATTCAGAGGCTCTGTCTGAAATCTTACGCTTGTAACAATGGACACTGTCCAAAGAAGGGATATAGAAATCTGGATATGGACTCAGAAGTAGTCGCCTAATAATAAGCAGCTCCATTTTTTTTTTTTACTGTTCAAAGAGATGACAGTTCCACCCACTTATTTATTTATACTGCCTCACCCAACTGAGGTTTGCAAATTCACAGGTCAAAGTTCACCTAGATGAACTCAGCACAAAACAAAAGTAACCTCTACCAGAAACAAATACGCATATTTCATGTCCTCCCCCCCCCTCCTTTAGTGATTTGATTTATTCTGCCATTGCTTATTTGTATTTGGTCCGAGCCCTGCTTTAGGTGAAAAAAAACCAGGAAAGCGTAGTTTTCATGTGGCTCCCATATCGTCATAGCAAGGGGTGAAAATCATAAATGCTGGCAACTCTGCGATATTAAGTAGGCCAGTACAATCACAAGATATATTTAAAGCTCTTTTGTTGTTTAATATATTTTAGGAAAATATATAAACCTCTGTAGTCTATTTGTTGTTGTCAGTCTTTACTAGTATACTACTACTAATACTCACTTTACTTTGTATTTCAGAAAATATATTTTCTATCATTTTGATAAATATTTTCACACTGAATGGTAGCCATTTTTAGACACTGGAACTTTTTTTGGTCTTTCAAGTATAATAGGATTTCCTTTTATTACGCATAGACAATCAATTTGATATTTTGATATTAAGACAAAGTAAAACCTCATATGCAGATCAATCTAAAGAATCTGGATATGCTTATAACCAATTCATGCCTGAAAGGGTTAAAAACACAACCTTCATAAAGTTTCAAATTACTACGTACACTACCAGTCCAAACTTTAGACACACTCATTCTTAATTTTAATCCCCCCCCCCCACCCCACATTTTATAATAATAATAAAGTCATCAAAACTCCGGAGTATCACAAATGGAACTATGGGAATTTTGTTGTGATAAAAAATCCAAAATAAATAAAAATAATTTAATATTTTAGCATTTTCATAGTAGACACCAGTTTTGCATAAAATTTCCAGAAATGTATTCTTGGCATTTTTTCAACCGATTTCTTGAGCAATCCCCCCGAGATGCTTTTTAAACAGTATTAAAGGAGTTCCTACCTATGCTGGACACTTACTGGCTGCTTTTTGGAATATTTCGCTCTGAGTCATCCATAGAATCCATAGTCATCCTTCAGATCGAAAGGTTTTTAAGATACATTTCAGTCAAGTGTCCCCAAACTTTTGACCGGTAGTGTATACGGTCACAAATAATAAATAGGTATGAGAATAAATCAAACAAATCACTAATGGTGTGGCAGACGTTTCCACACCAGTTTGTGCTTGTGTTGATTCTGGGATTAGTTTGATGAAAGATTTGGGAATAAGAAATTCATGGACCCAGTAATCCTGTATGTCTTCAAGACCATTTTAAGACCATTTGGCTGTATAGTAAACTAGAATAGAATATAAACATCCATTAAGAATTTGGACATCACTACAAAACTGACACATGATATAGTGCACTATGTGGTATGCAAGGAACAAAATCTGACGTGGTCTATGCCTTTGTACAGGCTGGCATGCGTGCGTGTGTGTGTATGTGTATTCCAAAACTCCTCCAGGGAGCCTTTCCACTCCAGCTGAGCTCCCACAGTTCAAGTGGAAAATGTGGAACGCAAGGCTCAGAACCGAGCAGCTCAGCACTATGAGTCGAAATCAGCAGTGTGTCACTGCAAAGACTGAGAATGAATTCAGAGGATGGGCTAATTTGCTAATTGGCCCTAATGATGCAGATAAGTCACAGAAAGCACAGCACGTAAGCCAGATTTCCCAGTTGAGTTAATAATTTCTCTTATTCTGTACTTGTACTGATAAGAAAGGGTGAGATAGACAGAAATGCAGACAGGCAGATTATGTGGAAGAATAGACAGATTGATAGATAGCCAGAGAGCCAGTCAGATCGTTACTCTATAGAGCTCTTAAAGTTAATTGCCTCCAAACAGTACTGTTTTCTACCCTTGCATAACCATTCCAGAGGGACCGTGTGTTTGAATGCGTGCATTTGTGCACGTGTACCTGCAGGTTGACGTCGGCGGAGTTCTCGGTCAGTACCCTCACTACGTCAGTGAAGCCCTTGTTGACAGCGATGTGGAGCGCAGTACACATGGAGTTGTTCAGCAGGTTGACGCTGGCCCCTTTGCTCAGGAGGAGGCGTGTGATTTCGGCTTGGTTCCTACACACACACACACACACACACACACACACACACACACACACACACACAATACAGAGACATGCAGCATTAATGCCAAGATGAGCTAATACACATCTGAACTAGTTTTGCCATAAAAAAACAAAGCTCAAAATGACTCGGCCCAGATGAAGAGCACAGACACCCTGCTTTGCCAAACTATGATCAAATCAATGGAAACAATTGCATGTGTGGGAATGTAAGTTTGGACAAAATTTCCCCCTGCAATCAATCAATCTATAATAATTGATACAAATGGAAGCATTCGAAGTCTAGAATAAAGCCTTTTTTTTTTTTTTTTTAAACACAGTGCTTCTGTGTCATGTTTATGTCTCTATAATAAAAATCCTAACAAATAAAATAAGGTGCCAGCAAATACAGTAGGGTTCCAGCACTAAGTGCTTGGACCCATAGGAAAATAAATAAATAAATAAATAAATAAATAAATAAATAAATAAATAAAATCAACAGCTCTGTGCTTGGCCCCCTAATAAACATCCTAACATATACCATGAGGTGCCAGCACCTTGGGTGCTTG
Organism: Ictalurus furcatus; assembly: GCF_023375685.1. Taxonomy (NCBI): domain Eukaryota; kingdom Metazoa; phylum Chordata; class Actinopteri; order Siluriformes; family Ictaluridae; genus Ictalurus; species Ictalurus furcatus. The sequence continues at coordinate 8,744,244 of NC_071259.1, forward strand.
GTCTTCTAACAATAACAGTAATAAACAGTGACAAAAAGCCTTTAAGTAAAATGCAGCTCACACAATACAAGACCGTTACGGATTATTATTCACCCGAATGCTGTGTAGTGCAGAGCTGCATCTCCGTCTTCGTCCTTGGCCTCGATGCTGCTGTTGGCCTGCAGCAGGACCTTCACTACTTCCATATGGCCCTGGTGAGCAGCCACCTGGAGGGCCGTCTTCCCCTGGTTCTTTATATCCACCTACAAACAGTCAGTCAGTATATAAAGAGCATCAGTATTGTTTACTGGGGGCCAGTAAATGAATAAAATTAATCATCACACCCATATGTGAGCCTTCCCTAAACTGTTTCATAAGGTCCAATATTGCAGATTCAAAAGACAAATCTTTTTTCTTTCTAAATAAGTAGAATTTTTAAAATACAATACCATTACAATGTAGCATACCATGATACCCACCTTATCCGGATGTTTCTGCACTAGCTCGCGAACTTTAGCAGCGCTGCCGTGAGCAGCCTCGATGACCAGGCGCCCGGGGTTATCCTGCTCCGTGGACTGAGACAACAGCTTCTCCAGGACTGAAATGACTGTGGCTGAAACAGAGATAGACAGAGACAAAAAGACTAATTACTCTAAAACTTTTACAGATGTGGATAAAGAAAACACAGTTTCTTTCTCTCAGCCCAAAAGCTGAACAGACAGTCAAATGAGTCAAAATGTCACCATGCAATAGTGGCCCGCATTTCGCTCAAATGCTCTCAGCACCCTGTGTCATGTGGGAAAGAAAGAAAAAGTGAGTTTGCTTGACATGAAAAGCACAGTGAGGAAAGAGGAGTTAGAAAATCTTGGTTAGGAAGAACAAATGAAAGTCCATCTATCCATCTCCAGAATGTGGGAGCACTTATGGATGAAAACACAAACACTTTTTTTTTCAGCATGCAAAAAAAACCCCAAAAACAAAAAACAAGAATTAACCAGAAAATGGTGTACATTCAGAGGAAAAGGAGAACAAAGTGTAAATATCATCTGAATCACTTTTAACAAAAAAGTAGACAACAGAAGTTGTAATGAATGAATGAATGAATGACTGAATGAATAAATAAATAAATAAATAAGAGAGAGAAAGAGAGAAAAAGAGCCTAAGATTAGTCGTGCATTCAAACATGCGGCATGATTGATGGGATTACGGCTGTTTCCTGCTTACTTCTTGATTCACTTGGATTTTCAGCCGTCATCAGATTGGCGTCCACCTCTCCAGGCTGGGCCGAGAGACATGCAGGGTTAAAAGTCCATGTCTGTCCTCCAAATGCCACGCGCAGGTCACCATCCGCATACAATTTCAAAACCTTGCCAACCTGGCCCAGGGCCTGATAAGCACACACACACACACACACACACACAGGTCACAGGGTGAGCACAAAGAGCATTATCTCGATGAATGCAAAACCTGGCCCTATTGTTAGTTTGCTTTTATCCAGCAATCCTTAGTGTAATATTTGCTGTCTTTTTCAACTGCGATAAATAACTGTTATAAAGAAATCACACATAGCTAATCTCACTTGTGGCCTGGAACAGAGCATGTGATATAGGTAGCAGTTCTGGTCAGCTCAGGTCAGAGGATTACTGCCCAAGTTTCGTAAATGTCACGTGTCATACATGTCTGTGAATTTAAATATGACTTTATGTCACCTTGAGAATCGCCAAATGTACAGGATTAGTCCACTGATATAGGAACAGTAGAGACGTGGCTGATAATTCCCTGAATCATGCAATCCTGTTCTTGCTAGAGCTTCTAGCGGATAAATGCCCCATTAACACCTTCTTATGCGTTAAATGGCTTATCTAATAAAAGTAGAATACATCACAGAGTAACTTAAACCTTTCTAAGTAGGTACTGTATAACACCTGTTTACACCTGTGCACACCTGTGCCTTATACACTGATCAGCCATAACATTAAAACCAGTGACAGGTGACATGAATAGCACTGATTATCTCGTTACAGTGGCACCTGTCAAGGGGTGGGATATATTAGGCAGTAAGTGCACAGACAGTTCTCAAAGTTGAAGCAGGACAAACTGTGATGGCTAGACGACTGGGTCAGAGCATCTCCAAAACGGCAGGTCTTGTGAGCTGTTACGGGTATGCTGTGGTTAGTACCTACCAAAAGCGGTCCAAGGAAGTACAACCAATGAACCGGTGGCAGGGTCACGGGCACCCAAGGCTCAATGTTGCACGTGAGGACTGAAAGCTAGCCCGTCTGGTCTGATCTCACAGAAGAGCTACAGTAGCACAAATTGATGAAAAAGTTCATGCTGTGATAGAAAGGTGTCAGAACACTCAGTGCTGTGTATGGGGCTGTGTAGCTGCAGACCAGTCAGAGTGCCCATGCTGACTCCTGTTCACCACTGAAAGCACGTGAGATCATCAGAACTGGACCATGGAGCAATGGAAGAAGGTGACCTGGTCTAATAAATCACATTTTTTTTTAACATCACGTCGATGGACAGGTGCAGGTGCATTGTTCATGTGGGGAAGCGGTGGCACCAGGATGCACTATGGGAAAAAGGCAAGCCGGCGGAGGAAGTGTGATGCTCTGGGTAATGTTCTTCTGGGAATCCTTGGGTCCTGATATTCATGTGGATGTTACTTTGACACGTACCACCTACCTAAACACTGTTGCAGACCAAGTACACCCCTTCATAGCAACGGTATTCCCTAATAGCAGTGGCCTCTATCAGCAAGATAATGCGCCCTGCTACACTGCAAAAATTCTTCAGGAATGGTTTGAGGAACATGACAATTGACAGTTCAAGGTGTTGACTTGGCTTCCAAATTCCCCAGATCTCAATCCAATCGAGCATGTCTGGTATGTTCTAGACAAACAAGTCCGATCCATGGAGGCCCCACCTCGCAAATTACAGGACTTAAAGGATCTGCTGCTAACAACTTGGCACCAGATACCACAGCACACTATCAGAGGTCTTGTGGAGTCCATGGCTCGACAAGTCAAAAACGGGGACCTACACAATATTAGGCAGGTGGTTTTAAAGTTATGGCTGATCGGTGTAATCAGCAGTTAAGTATCATATATCACATAAAATGAGCATAATTACATTCTATACATGGAAATCTTAACACGTGACATATTTCTGAGTACACTGCACATTTTCTTGCTAAATGATAGCTCGGACTGCGGGAGGCAGAAGTGAAACATGACAAATAATTCTTGGTTAGTGTTATTTTCTACTCTGAAAATGGGGACCAAAAAAAAAAAAACAAATTAAAACACTGTGTTGTAATAGATAATAACAGAAAAACAAGTTTTATCTTTTAGTGATACAAATTAATTGTGCATAGAATGACAAGGAACATAAGCTAAAAACAAAATGTTTGTTTAAATACAGCTCGTCAGTTTTATATGCTTAAGAAATAAAAAGGAATTAGCCTTGGCCAAAACGTTCCACGGGCAAAACCAATGACATTTAGTCAGGGAAAACTACTGCCTACGTCCCTGTTTTAGTGCTGTCACAGCAATGTAAGAAATGACATCAAATTTCTGAAAGCTGTTATAATTTTCACAAATGACTTCCTTAACTTACGGAAGAAGGGGTTGGGAACGGAAGGGGGGGGGGGGGGGATTCCGATATCAGTTTTCACCGATCGATGTCAAACTGAAGAAAATGCTTTGTCAGTGAAGCTTTTACCTTTGCATATTTAATTTCTCTGATATACACATTTTATATTTGATTTGTATTTTAATTGACACTTTTTTCCTTGTACTGTCGAATTCAATGTCTTGTTTCAATCTAGTGTATGCGAATGGAGCAACTGCCAAGAGAAATTCCTTGCAAATGAAATCATGGCACATAAATCTGAATCTGATCGAATTTGCAGAAAAGAGCAGTGTTAATGTTGTGCGATATTAAACCAACTGATACTCCCTTTTTAATTAGCAAGTTTACTTAGATTACCTTTCTATGATAGTGGAAATAATACCAAAGAGTGTTTCGTGTACATTTCATTGCGTGTGTGTCTGTATATATACATACATATACATACATACATACATACATATACATACATACATACATGTGTGTGTGTGTGTGTGTGTGAGGACTGAGGAACATACAGGTGCCATGCTGTCAGTCCACTCTCCATGGCCGGCTTGTAGCCTCTTCACAGTCTCGATATCATCCAGTACCCTCACCAACTCACCTACTGCAAACGTATTCACCTAAAATCATTTAAAGAACACACAGAGACACAAAAGCTTGATCAGACAAGACAGGCCAGCAAAAAGTAAGGCTCTATTATGAGACAAGCAACATACTTAAACACCAATCAGCTGAGACTGACTAGGGATTTAGCTAATCACTGTTACAGAGTGTATAGCCACGTGCATGGATGTCTCGTCATTTACCAAGGGCTTTACGTTTATTCAGGCTTTATGTCAAGAACACGAACACTTGCGTTAATTCAGTGCTTGGGTAAACAGCATATCACTGTAATCTTTAAACTACACTGTGAGACTGAAGGTACTGTAGCACAAGGAAAGCGCTGGGAGCTGTTTGATCCACTGCTCACACAAGATATTATATTATAATCAGACTGAAATCAAATGAAGGTGAGAGGCTCAGGATGAAACAGGAGATGTAGTTAATATCCTTACCCATCTGGGAGAAACAGGGCAGCTGTAAAACATATACAATGCAACCCAGCCTCTCCCAATGAGCATTAAATCAATGCCTTCTTTTTTTTTTTTTTTTAGATCATTCCCAGGCATCGATATGCACAGTACCATGTTAAAATATAAAAAATCTTTTTTAATGTATAACAAAAATCAGCAAAAAGATGCAGTTTCCAGGAAGTACTATGAAGAAACCAGAACACACATTTAACAGAAGTTCTGTTTGAAGCCCACTTTATCGGTGCAACTCCTTCAACTTTTTATTTTTTTTTAAAGATTTATGGAGTTTCTATATAAGGCTTTTGTCCAAATTTAAAATCTGCATTTAAAAAGGGTCCGTTTAGCTTCCTAAAGACTTCACTGGTTTTGTTGAGGGAATCTTTAATACTTCTACAACAGTGGGTTTCTCTTTCTTATACATTCCAAGCGCACACGTAGAAAAAATGCTTCCTCAAGGGTTCTTTGAGTAGTCAGGAGTTGTTTACATTCTCTCAGTGTCCAAATGTATGTGTACACCTCCTAATGAGTGAGTTCGGGTGTTTCAGCCACACCCATTGATAACAGGTATATACAGTCAAGCACACGGTCATGCAATCTGCATAGACAAACACTGGCAGTACAATGGGTCGTACTGAAGAGTTCAGTGACTTTGAACATGGCGCCGTCATAGGATGCCATCTTTGCTACAAGTCAGTTTGTGAAATTTCTGCGCTGCTAGATCTGCCCCAGTCAACTCTAAGTGCTATTATTGTGAAATGGAAGCATGTAGAAGCAACAACAGCTCAGCCATAATATGGCAGACCACACAAACCCATAGAGCGGGGCCACTGAGTGCTGAAGTGCATAGTTCGTAAAAATCGGCTATGCTGTTGCATCACTCACTACAGACTTCCAAACTGCCGCTGGAAGCAACATCTGCACAAGAACTGGGTGTCTGGAGCTTCATGAAATGGGTTTTCATGTGCAATGCCAAGCATTGGCTGGAGTGGCATAAAACACGTCGCGTTTCCACTCTGGAGCAGTGGAAAAGTGTTCTCCACTAAAGTTTGGTGGAGGAGGGATAATGGTCTGTGGCTGTTATTCATGGTTTGGGCCCCTTAGTTCCAGTCAAGGATAATATTAATGCTATAGAAGTCCAAATAAACGCCCATGGTTTTAAAATGGGATGTCCAACAAACTCATACAGGTTTGATGGTCAGGTGTCCACATACATTTGGCCATATAATGCTTTTAGAGAATAAAAGGTGTACAATTTTATACCTTTATATATACTGTAAATTCAAAACTGCATAGTTTAAATGTAATTGTAATGTAGTTTAAATTTAGTACCTACTGGTTCTATGGTCTGGCCTCTGGAGAAACCTTTACAGGTTCTATGTAGAATCAACCAAAGTAGAACTCTATTGCTGGGCTACAGACCCATAACTATACTCATGATGAACCGTTTCTCCCACAAGAGTGTAGCATTGTGTAGTATTGTTTTGCTGAATGTAATCAAAGATAAATATTTAAAAGCTAAACGATCTCTATATTCCTTGTGGTTTTTATGTACATGCTATGTGGTGAAGTCTACTATTAAAAGTTTCCATCTAGCACCCTGAAGTGTCTGGTTGGTCCCTATGGAGGAATCCGTAATGGTTCTACAAAGGTTTTTTAAGGGGTCCAGGTGCACTCTGTGGAAAAAATGTTTTCATAAGTGGATATTCAGGGGTTCCAAGGGGTTCCTGGATGGTCGGGGCTTTCTATGTAGAACCCTATGGCAGAGGGAAACACTTCGTGTCATAGGGTCCTACACAAAAATTTTAATGGTTCCCCCAGAGACAACCTGAAAAAGATTCAACTGTTTTTTTTTTCCTCTAAGAGGGAATAAAGCCTTTATATAACTAATAAGTGTTCAAAGAACCTTCAATGAAGCCCTTTTTCTAAGAGATTTCTCAATGTTGGTGATAGAATAAATAGTTGTTTTGATGAAACTGGTTGTTAGTTGTTGTGTACTGTAAATATATATATATATATATATATATATATATATATATATATATATATATATATATATATATATATATATGAAAATTGGACAAAAAGCTGGATTTATCATAAAACTTACCTCGGGTACCGGATTGATAAAATATAAAACTTTTTGGCTATCCAACACAAGATTAGGTTAGTTTGGAGTTTCTAGCCAAGGGGAGGAACAACTAAGCTATCAGTGTATGGGTTTAGCTGCTACAGTGCCATGCAAAGTACGTTATCTGTCCTTATGCTCTGCTCATATCAGGTTCACATAACTTGGAGCTCATATACACAATTACACACCTTGTTTTCCTGCTCAGCATGAGAAGTTGTTAGTGTTTCAGTTTCAATCAATTTACTGTTTTTTGTATCAAAAAACAGGCACAAGGGTGGCACTGGCCACACACGGCCACCACGTAGCTACGCCCCTGCACGTAGGAAGCTAATAAAAGGACCCTTGAAGAACCCTTTTCTCTGAGAGTGTACTAATCTAGCTGAGTCTATCTCTGCTTACTTTAGTCAGAGCGCCTGGGTGGAAAGTCCAACGTATATTGTTACTGTATTGGACTCTGACGTCCCCTCGGTCCGTTATCCTGTGCACAGTCCCGATTCTGCAGATGTACTGCGGAACAAAAAAAAACCAAACATAAACCTGTTTATTTGCACTTGCTCTGAAATTCTGTCAAAGCAAAGCATGTCCAACTGTAGAGATGCATCTAAAAAAATTTGAATATCGTGGAAAAGTTCATTTTTCCCCGTAATTTAATTCACAAAGTGGAACTTTCATATATTCTAGATTCATTGCACATAAAGTGAAATATTTCAAGCCTTTTTTTTTTTGTTTGTTTTAATTCTTGATGATGACGGCTTACAGCTCATGGAAATCAAAAATCCAGTATCTCAAAATATTAGGATAAAGAAATTATAATATAGAAATGTCGACCTGAGAAGAGCTCTAATCAGCGAATTAACTCAAAACACCTGCAAAGGTTTCCTGAGCCTTTCATCACTCAGTCTGGTTCAGTACACAACCACAGTCATGCGGAAGATGAAAGTAAATTTTGCATTTCATTTGGAAATCAAGGTCCCAGAGTCTGGAGGAAGAACGGAGAGGCACAGAATCCAAGTTGCTTGAAGTCCAGTGTGAAGTTTCCACAGTCAGTGATGATTTGAGGTGCTATGTCATCTGCTGGTGTTGGTCCACTGTGTTTTCTCAAGTCGAGAGTCAATGCAGCGTCTACCAGGAGATTTTAGAGCACTTCATGCTTCCACCTGCCCACAGTGCCAAAACTACTAGTAACTGGTTTATTGAACATGGCATTACTGTGCTTGATTGGCCAGCCAACTCTCCTGACCTGAACCCCATAGAGAATCTATGAGAGACACCAGACCCAACAATACAGACGAGCTGAAGGCTGCTATCAAAGCAACCTGGGCTTCCATAACACCTCAGCCGTGCCACAGGCTGATTGTCTCCATGCCACGCCACATTGATGCAGTAATTCATGTAAAATGAGCCCTGACCAAGTATTGAGTGCATAAATGAACATACTTTTCAGAAGATCGACATTTCTGTATTATAAATTCTTTATTCTAATATTTTGAGATACTAGATTATTGATTTCCATTAGCTGGAACCCATAATCATCGAGATTAAAACAAAAAAAGGCATGAAGGTTCCATTGTTTGAATTAAATTACGGGGAAAAAATGAACTTTTCCATGATGTTCACATTTTTTGAGATGCACCTGTAAGTTTTAACCAGGAAAAAAAATAAAGAATTCTGCTAAAAAAATTAGTAATACTAAAACCTCATAAATAAATATGACTAACTTTCAAATCATCTGATAACACTCATGGGTCATTTCAAATGCCTAAACAACAATCTATATCCAGGTGAAGCTATTTGTATAAATAAATAAATAAATAAATAAATAAAGTTAATTCACCTCTGCCATTTTAGGATTCCAGCCTCCATGCCCCTCCTGCATCTGCCTGAGGATGTCCACGTCCAGCAGGCATTTTACCTTATCCCCCTGCTGGAACGTGTGGCCATCAGCGCTCTCCTGCCTCTGCAGCTCTGCATGTTCACCTAAACACACACATGGAGGGAATCTTACAGTTCATGCTGAAAGGCCAGTGCCTAAACTACAGGGTGTCCCAAAAGTCACCAAACGTATGGGAAATGAACACTTTTTAGCAAAATGTCTTCCAAGTTTGTTATTATTATAATTTTTTTTTCTTCAGATTGCCTTTAAGAATGCCTTTGACAAAGTGTGAAGAACGTGTTGAAATCATTCTCATGGCTGGATCGGGAAGCTGTCACAAGGTTGCGATGGATTTTAACAGGAAACATGGTGAGCACGTCACACATGACACTGCTGCCAAACTTATTAACAAATTCAAAAAGACTGGAAGTGTTGCAGGCCGACCGAGAAGTGGACGTCCACAAACATCCACTGACAAAGGCACGACCGACGCGGTGCTGGCAAACATAGTCGCCTGTGTATGGAGACTTTTGGGACACCCTGTACTATCTAAGTCACTCACTTAGATGACTTGCATAATACTAGAGATGTGCTGTGTGCCTGTTTTTATTATTCGGCTGTCTGTACAATTAATGAATGGATATTTGGTTAACCGTTAACAGAGGGGAAAATAGCGCATTTAATACAGTACGGTGCAATCAAGTATTATTTTCCACCGTAATTAAATATTCCTCCTGTCAGCAGCACACGAGTTCATGTGTTCATCAGATGTAATACAGAGAAGTAATGAACAGGATGGAAAAGAAAAAAAAAAGCAAAGCAAAAGATTTACTGAATGTCAGCTCAATATTGCAGCCTGTATTTTGGACGTGTCATGTAATATGTTGGATTTGTTGCTTTAGAGCTATATTTATAATCAGCGAGTTACATCCAGAAGTTACATTAATATTTTACAGGGAATGTTATGCACATTTAGAGACAGGTTCCACATTTTCCACAGTTGGAATTTTCTGGGCTCCCCGTTCAGTTTATTAAAATCACCTGCGTGTAGTTCAGGCCTCCGGGGTTGCCTGAATTTTCTTGAGTAGAGGTGTCTGAGATGGGGTTTTTTATTAGCGTCTAGACCACTGCGCTTGCCTTTAAGAAAAACCAGACTACTGATATATGATGATATGTGAAAGAGAAGATGGCAAGCATTGAAACAGACAATGAATAGGAGTCCAGTGTATTTCCATTATATTACTGCATGAATAGTCCTAGCTGTAATTTTCACATTAATCACCACAAAGGTTGTTTAACAATGTGGCTTCCACCCTCATTATTTGGCAGTTTAAATAACAGCACTTGATCTAACACGTGCTTTAAATTTTTTTTTTTACTGCATTTGACTCTGCCAGTTTGTGCACACAATTGAATGAAGTCACAAGATAATGAATCAACGCCACACTTTAAATTCAGTATTTTGAGTTATTGAATTAATTTGAAAAATATATTTTGGTTAATTTGATGTGTTGCTCTGTAAAGGAAACACGACCATGGTTTGAAGGATAAGCTGACCAAGCATTAATCAGCTACCATTTCAGTTTTTTTAGCCTCCTGATGTACTGCGTGTCATCCACTTACACAGCAAATAAATACGTTCACGTGTCACGTACTGGTGTGAACACAAGGTTAGTTTTCTGATGTGTTCTTCTATTCGTGTTACCTGGCACCAGTTTAAAGGAGCAAATGAGCCGTGCATCAACAAAATAAATAAATTAAGCACAAATAGTAAATACTTAAATTGAGAGAACTTAGGTATTTTCGAGACATTCATAAAAAAATACATAACTAGTTATAGATCAAATATGGGAAAGAAGACACCCCCCCCCCGATTCACACCTAGTTTGGGCAGGTGCTCCTTGTAGTAGTAACCTCCTTGGCCATCTGAGACATATTTGAGGTCCACCTTGCCTTTGTGACCCATCCTGTAGACGTTGGTGGTGCCGTTGGACCAGGTGACGCTGGCCACGCTGCGGCCTGACTCTTGGTCCCAACCTCGGATATCAACCACCTTCCCGATCTTCCCCTCTCCTCCTGTTTGAGAAAGCAACAACACACAGGCAGACGCACGAGAGCGCGGTGGTCTGAGCACAGTGTCACATGTGGGGGAATCTACTCATGGATCATTAGAAATGTAGGGATATGAGCTAAAACGGAGTCCAAAAGTACTATGCAAATTAGGGCTGCAACAACTATTCGATACAATTGAAATGAAATTTAAATTAATTTTAAATAATCGACAATGAATGTCATTATGTAGTCGGGTCTGTGACGTCACTGTGGATAATCCCACAGTCAGTGACGTCACTTCACAATGGTGAAAAACGCATTTCTACAAATAAAACACAGCGGAGGTCACAGTGTGAGCTGCTGCTGTGGGAAAAGTGCACGATCCAGGTCGTCCAAAACATGAGAATATTTTATATTAAGCGTTTGAAACAAACTCGTAAGTGTATTAACGTGGCTTGTCGAGTCAGACGCTGCGACAGAAGCGTGTGCTGTTTATTGTGTTCTTCGGTGCAGAAATGACATTTTTACCTTTATATCCTTATCTGTAAATGTTAGAAATTCCCTCCAGTATTTCCATTTTACATAAAGTCTCGTCCTGACAGCGAGCGAGTCTCCATTAAACTTCACTGAATGAGTGCGAGTCCACGCGTCAATCAAACAGCGTGCAATAGAAAGGAAGCACAATAACTGACTAAAATATCCATTTTGATCAAATATGTTGTTCGATGTTATATTTAGCAATATTTAGAAACCAAAGTAATTGTTTTTTATGAGAGCAGTAACTGTAACGGGGTTATAACATATCATTGTATATAAATGTAAGTGTCATTCATTTACAGAATAAAGTAACGTTACTGTGTTCAGATGAGTGAATGTGTGTGTTACTGCAGAACATTCAACTTCTTACCAGTTAACACTTAGTCTGTGCTTTTGTTTTTCTTTTTTAGTATTTTAAATATAGTGATTTAACTTCTGCTTTAAAGCTTGTTTTCAAAATATAATGTTAATATTTTTTTAAAAAATAATAACCTTTGCACAATGTAGCGCATAGCCCACGTAGATACATTTAATACTTTTTCATAGCCTTCAATCTGCACAATGTTTGAAGGACAACATCGGGCAGAACGTGAAACGTTTTTTCGAAGAAAAAAAAAAGACAGAAAATAAAAACTGGCTTTTTAATCCAACTTATTGATTAATCGAAGAAATTTTCGACAGATCCATCGATTAGCAAAAATAATTGTTAGTTGCAGCTCTAATGCAAATTACACTCCTCTTATTACTCACTACGTCTTATAAATCTAACACTATCCAAACACCATTACTACCACTAGTAACAACGACAACTACAAGCACACACACAAACTAACACACACTAACAAACACACAGAATATTTACAATTTTGAAGAATAATACAAAGAAATATCTACAAGACTTACTTAGTACCAGAATTTGGAAAGAAAGAGTCAAAGAGCATAAGGCATTGAAAAGAAAAGAAAAAGCGCAGGGGGGAAAATGGCAAGTTGTTTTATTTATTTATTTATTTATTTTCTCCACACCCTGTGGGGTAGAGCAATTATCACCATTGAACCCACAAGAAGATATTTTACAAGCACAGCATGGGCATTTTGACTCATTTAGCATCAAAGACATTATGCAGTAAAAAGGAAAAGAAGGGGCAAAGGATCAAATTATTGAGAGTTCCGGTTCATAAGTTGACAAGTCATCACTCGGCAAGGCTGAAGTCTTGGCTAGAAGAGGAGAAATGAAAATCCTACCACCCAACACTTATGGCACAGTATGGAGTAATATCTGGAAATAAAATGCAGACACTTCTTTCCTCACATGAACAGTAAGCAGCGAGCCGTGTCTGAACCGTTTCCCATTTAAGACAGTAATGTCAAGTGGCGATACAACAGCAATTACTCATAACCTGCATTCCAGCGTGGTTTATTGAGGGCTAAATTTAGACGTTTAGCCTTTGCTGTGGCACCGAAGGCAAACGCTTGTTTGAGGTAAACAGCCAGATATCTACCAACACGAGAACGTGCCTTTTTTTGGAAGATGTCTGTTGAGCATACGCTCAAAGGCAGTCACTTCAAAGGCTAACTGGGATGCCTGAACCAACCGCAAGAAACTATGCTCAAACTTTGAGCTTGCTTAGAATTTCCTAATGAGGCAATACCATGAATTATTGAAAGTTACTACCAAAGGATTTAAACTGACTTAAAAATGTCACTAAATTCATGCCTTTACTTACCGTCTTGGTTGCCCCAATCCCAGTCGGGTCCACGGACGACTTTTACGCCCTGGAAGATTCCTTTGAGGATTATCCGTGACAGGTTTTGCCTTGGTGCCAAGCTCACTCTGAATCAGGAAAAAAAGAGAACATTTTACACAATTACATTGACACTAGCCAATCGCAGGTGTCTGTGAGCTCAGGTGTGTGGAGGAGGGCAAATAGCATTTTCCTGTGAGGCATGAGCAGCAGTTTGAAAACATACTGTATGGTTTGGTTAGCAATCACACAGTGTCTTGGAGGAAGCATGTGTTAGTATTGTTGTTAGTTTGTTAGTTGATATATGACAGGGGAAAACTAGGTGGTGGGTGGCAATTGGCAGGTGACCAAATATGGGATAAAAATGGGGAAAATTTAAAATCCTAGCAGGCACAAAAACCCTACCATATATTGGCTATAGCCTAAAAGCATACAGTACAAATACCCTGGTCCGACATGAAAGGAAATCAAACACGTCATCTTGTCTGGCTAAAAAGGAACACAGCTCAATACATATACAGTAGATCCCATTCTATACGCACTAAACATCTCCAGTATATCAACACAGCCATGCAAAATATTTGCATTTCTGTTTTCTTTTAGCCCACAAGACAAGCTGCATTTGGCTGACTTCAAAGGTCTCACAGGAAGCATGCGCTAGTTCCCAGCCTCCCTGGTTGGAAGCGGTCATGTCACAAAGGAGAGTTGGGTAGTGAGTGGGAATTGGGAAATGAATAAAACAAGGGCAAAAATGTGAAAAAAATGGGGAGGTGGAGGACCCTCTAGTGTCTTTCCCCTTTGGTGAATTTCAAATCATGTTTGGTTTGACAGCTTCTAGCTGAAAAAGCAGAAAAATATCGTTTTCAGGTGCCGCCCACATTGCTTTAACAAGTGGTCAAAAGTATAAATGCTATAACTAATCTAGACATGACGGCACTTCTGTTTGAATTCAAAATTCGAAAGAACACCGACCGGAAATTAAGCCAACACAATATGACTGCATGTAACCTTTCAAAAAAAGCAAGCAGTAATTTAAAAATCATTTGAACACCGACATTATAAGATAGAATGAATGTCCTACAATGTAATGAACAAACTCAGGACGATAATGATTGTAATTATGGGGGTAAAATTAAACAAGCTTTAACGGAATAAATCATAAAACTACAATCCAATGACGTATTTAATTCTCCCTAGCTTTGATGTGATATGGAATGTCCTTACTATCACATAATGTAGAAGAATAGTCAAACCCTGACTGGTAGAACTGTCACTTTTCAGAAGTGTATACGTCAAAATAAACAAATGTACTTGAAATTAAACAGATTAAGAAACTAAGCAGCCATGATTGAAGAGACAAATAAACACAGAACAATAAAAGAAAGGTGATGGAAGCCTTAACAAAAAAAAAAAAAAGAGATCTGAAAAAGATCCATTCCCTCAGATCAACTCGTGCCAAATGGATACAGCTAACGTGCTTAGCTGAGATAAATACAAGCCTTGTGTTTCTCATATGTCTCTGTATATGTACGTCTGTGTTATTCGAGTTCTGTTCCAAAATCAGGACACATTAGACAGATCTTGAACAGTGTACTACCCTCGATTTAAAACACGTGCAGCAAAAAAGAAGCAAGTAGAAATTCACCATACCGAATGACACAGAGGCTGCATTACGTCAACAAACGATAGCAGACTTGGTAGTCAGCTCTTCCAGATTATTGCAAAACCTTTTAACACGTTCCCTATGCTGCGTCAGGAAGGGGTCCAAGTACGTACCTTATTGTAAAGATGTGGTCTGATCTCGGCGCAAAGGAACTGCCTATTCCCATACTTCCTCCACAGGCTCAGCATGAAGACTCATCAGTTACAGTGTGTCCAAGATTTGAATTCTGACATATCCACCAAATGACTCAAATTAGCTGGAACGTGTCCAGAGCTTTCTCGCTTTTCGGGATGAGAAGTTCTCGGTCTTGGCCCTGTGTGCCCCTGTTTCTGCTTTTTCAAAATTTGTCTGAATAGTCCGTGAAGGAGAGAAAAGGAGACATCTCAGCCTTGGAGGCTTAGGACAAAATAACAGCAAATCTCCAGTTTAACTAAGCTAAGGTGCACGTCAGAGAAGAAGGCAGGGGTCAGGTGTAATCTCCCAGACACTGTGTATGTGTTTGCAAATGGGAGCAAGATCAAGAGTTGAAGCTAATCTCCAGGAAACGAGCGCACAGCAACATATTATTAGTGGGCACAACTTAATAAGCCCTGACAAGTCCGCCAAGTGTGTTCATTAATAAGTCTGTCACAATACATAACCTTCTTTGGAAAGTTAATTGTTCTACATTTCTAAAAGGGTTCTACTTGGAAACATTCATACTTTTTCCTAATAGTGTATTTGAATGTATTCCCAATATTCAGATCACTCTAAATACGAATGCCCACTATACGATTTCAGCCCAGATGCCCCTGTCAGGGATTCATTCTGGGAGGACTTCCTACAACCGATTTTCTCGGTTGTAGATGCTGTGATATTTTTAAGCATGTTAAATCTACTTGGAGATTAATCTTGTATCATGAGCTCCTCTACAACAAGCGTGGAGAAACAGCAAATAGGAGTCCCAGAGGGAATCAAATTCATCTGCCGTCAAGCGCAGCAGATATCTGAATCCAGTTTATCATCAATTTATTTGTGTTGGCAAAATGATATTGCGTAATAATACATCAAGAGAATCAGACCCTATCTCACCGAACAGGATACACAGCTACTAGTCCAGGCTCTTGTCATATCAAAACTGGACTATTGCAACACACTAATCTCGGGCCTCCCAGCCAGCTCCATCAAACCCCTTCAGATAATTCATAATGCAGCAACACACCTCGTCTTCAACAAGCCCAAAAGGACCCAGGTCACACCCCTCTTCCTCTCCCTCTGCTGGCTTCCTGTAGCCGCCCGTATCAAATTCAAGGCCTTGATGCTCACATACAAAACCTTGTCTGGAACAGCACCTTCCTACCTCAACACTCTTCTTGAGGTTTGCGTTCCCTCACGCAATCTGCGATCAATCAACGACCGACACTTCGTAGTGCCTATTCAGCGCGGCTCAAGATCCCTTTCCAGAACCTTCAAATTAACTGTTCCTCAATGGTGGAATGAACTTCCAACCTCAACCCAGACCGCAAAATGTCACTATTTAAAAAAAAAAAAAACACAGCTAAAGACCCACCTCTTCCATGAGCACTTAACTAACCCCTATAATTAAATAAATAAATAAATAAAAACTCTGGCTCTTATACCTCTACTCTGCACAATTTGCTTCTTCTAGAACTCGATTATAAATCTTGTATGGTAGCACTTCTTGTATTGTTCTCTGCTTGATAGATCACTTTGCTTCTATTTCCTCATTTGTAAGTCGCTTTGGATAAAAGCGTCTGCTAAATGAATAAATGTAAATGGCATATCCTACCTAAAAAAATAAATAAATAAACAAGCTACATGGTTTGCACTGTACCTCCAGTTCTCTTTGCAGAACAGACAATACTCGCTGCTTCATCTTCATAACCATTCCTTCGTTCACATACTGTATATTTCTCAAATTTTAATTTTTTCTTGTTTCCAAACAAAACTGAGCAGAAAGACAGCACCACAGCACGGCCCAAGACAAAGCGGATAAATACCGTTAACACCCTGAATTATTTTATTCCTCTTATGCAGCAATTTGCCAACCATCACAATTTTAAAATATATTAATGAACAATATATTGTGCTTTTTAACTGTTTATAGTTTATAGTCCCCAAGACAAATTAGTATGCTGTTATCGCGTACGTTATAGCAGCTATAAACAGTCGTCCCCTCACCAACCTCACTTTTTTTCCCCCTCACTCTTGAAATTAAATAAATAACGAAATAAATAAATTTTTAAAAATCGTAGCTTGTCACGTTAATGAGAATCCAGAAAGCGCAAAGCCCTCTGCCCTGAAGACTCTCCCATGGTGGAAAAACTTACTGACCGTTACAAAGAAAGACACCTGATTCTCCTTCCATAAATGTTAAATAAACTTCTCCTTACAGGAAGCTTCATCATATCGACGATTACACGTTCTCCTTTTAATCAATTATTATTAGCCTTAAATTATGCAATCATCTGCCATACAAGTCTGTGTGAACGAGTTGTTACTATAGAAAAGATACCATTAGAATAAGCATACTGGTATAAACCTGTGCTTTGCCTTGTAGCTGGAACGACGGTAGAGTTGCCGTTATAGAAAATGAATCAGTATCTTCTATAACTAATTAGAATTGAGCATTCAACAGTGCTGTGGGATAAAACTGGAGGTACATCTCAATCAACTCCAGTCAGCCATTTTAAGGGCTGTCTCAATCACAAAATCCTTCCAGTACACTGGAACATTTGCTGTCCCCAAAAAAAAAAATCCCACAATGCACTGCAAAAGCCAAAGTGCATCAGTGCTCATTATGTTGCCTTACTGGAAAGATGTCATGTTTTTTGGGTTTTTTTTTAGCATCTCAGCTCAAACAAACAAACAAACAAACAAATAAATAAATAGCAGATGAACTATTAACCAATTTCATCTACAAATGTAAGAAGCTTATTACATTTTACGTTACATTTATGGCATTTGGCAGACGCCCTAATCCAGAGCGACACATTTATCTCATATATACAGCTGAGCAATTGAGGGTTAAGGGCCTTGCTCAAGGGCCCAACAGTGGTAGCTTGGCAGTGCTGGGGCTTGAACTCCTGGCCTTCTGATCAGTAACCCAGAGCCTTTAACCACTGAGCCACCACTGCCCATGTTATCATTGTTCATGGCTCTCAAATGATTACTTACGTTAGCGATTTTTAACTTTATTTGGCATTCTACATACGGCTTGTTCGAGTCTAACGAGTTTTACAGTAAGTGAAAAAGTGAAAAAAAAAAAAAACACGTCAGCCTACGCTCCTGACTGAAGTACCACGACAGAAACGCGTATGATTAAGCGAACACATTTAGATGAAGTGTAATTTCAGAAAGATATCGTTCCTGCCTGTTGTTGGTGGTTGTTGGTGCCTCATGTTTACAACATGAGTATGGAATCATGTCGCCGATATACATGATATACACGACTCATAACCTAGTGAGCGAGGGAGCTTATTGAGATGGACCCAAGAGGATACCGATATTGATAATGTGATATATTACACAATATACAACACATGTTCCTGAGATATTGACAGTACTTTTATAATGCTGATTGGGTCATATTAACAAGTAGCTGATTGGATTTTAAAACACATCTTTGTACCAAATGCTTCACTTTTTTGCTGATGTTAAATAAACGTATCAAAGAATCCCTAGTTTTTTCGCAGGTTCCTGACACACATTGCGAAAGTGAAAATTCTTTAATCATCATATGATATTTTCACCATATTGCCCACCTCTGCTCTGCTTTAAACATCTAAACATGCTCAGAGAGTATGATGGTCATGTGAGGACGGTCACCTGACTGCAATGTCAATACACGTACTATATGCTCAGTCACTAACATACCAGCTTAACACAGAGCAACCGGAAAGCCTTACTATAACTGCTAACGCCACCAGGGGAGGTCCAGCGTCAGCGGAAATAGAATAAATGCCTGTTTACCTCAGGATAAGGATTAGCAGCTAGCAGGCACGACAGAAACGAACTAACCAAGCGTCAAGCATGAGCCGATTAACAAGCTGTGAGGGCTGTTTTGTTTCCTTCTCTTGGTGAACATATGGGAGGCCATACGCTCTTAAGCCCAACACACACACTCACCTCAGAGGACAGATGTCCTGATGTAAAGTGAAAAACATTATCGTACATACAACAGTCATATTTTCCCAACACAGACATGGTCCATGCTTCAGCTTGCTTTTCAGGCCAAATGAAGACACTAATCCGATTATATGACCATTTCAGCAATCAGTGGAGAGAAACAAACAAACTATGAAACCTATACTCATTAAAAACGGAGAAGTGGCATTCCTTGCAATTTGATTTGTTGAACACGCCTAAACTGATCACTCTCAGAGAAGCATTACACATCACACATCACATGAACCTGAAGTTCCCTGGGAAACCCAGAGCTTTCTGTTGTGCCTCTGCTAGTAGCGAGATAATTAAGTTTCCCCAGAAGATTCAATTTCAGGTGAAGATGGAACTCTTTAATACTATTCACCGCCTGTTTATTCCCTCAAGAAAGCACAGAGCTAATCAGATACAACAGGCTAACGGTATATTCGGTCCTCTTCTCACAAATGATCCCCATTCATTTCTCGTTTTATCAAATATGCCAAATACACATAAAAAGTGCAAGTCCTCAATCACTCTAATCCACGTTCCAAAAGCAGTGTGATAAGAGTGGCTCCTGACCGATTTTCGGAATCCGTGAGAACATTGCTAAACTGGTGAACGATTTAGGACAGTGGTTAAGTTATGGTGGTATACCAACCAAACAGTGGATATATGAAGAGCACACCAGGTGACGTTGAAAGAAAACAACAAAATCCTCTAACTTTTTAATAGATATTGCAGCATTTTAAAAAAAACAAAAACAATTGTCCAGTTCCGGTGAGCCAGTGCCCGCTATAGCGTCAAATTTCTGTTCTTGCCTGACAAGAGTGGAACCCAATGTGGTGTTCTGCTGTTGTAGCCCATTCACCTCAAGGTTCGACGTGTTTGGAGATGCTTTTCAGCTCACCACGGTTGTAAAGTGTGGTTACTGCCATGCTGTCACTGTTGGGCCCTTGAGCGACGCCCTTAACCCTCTCTGCTCCAGGGACGCTGTATCATGCACTCTGACCTCAGTATCATGTATCCTGCGCACTGACCCCAGCTTCCTGACATGCTGGGGTATGTGAAGAAAAGAATTAGTATTTGTGATAAATAAAGACTCATTATCACTTTCATTATCATTACTTGAGTTACCATAGCCTTCCTGCCAGCTTGAACCATTCTGGCCATTCTCCTCAGACATCTCTCATCACCTTCTGATCTGCTGCTCATTTGAATTTTTTTGTTCCCCCCACGCCATTTGGTGTAAACTCTAGAGACTGCTGTGTGTGAAAATCCCAGGAGATCAGCAGTTTCTGAAATACTCAAACAAGACCATCTGGCACCAACTCCCATGCCACGGTTAAATTCACAGCGATAACATTTTATCACTATTCTGCTGTTTGCTGTGAACATTAACTGAAGCTTGTGTGTGCATAATTGTACGCGCTGGACTGCTGCCTCATGATTGGCTGACTGGATGTCTGCACTGTCTATGCTGCATGGTTAAGGTTCTCAGACCACTGCCTTTCCCAATGGCCACAAAATTCTCCATAACAATATCAAAACAATCTAAGGAAAAAAAGGGGGGAAAAAAAGAGCTTTAATTGCCTTGAGATTAACTGATTGCATTTTCTATGCCAGCTGCATGTGTATGAAAGTAAGAAACACAACCTCTCGTGTGATTTTTTTCTCCCTCACAGTGAATTCTGTAGTCAAGTGTTTAAAGCGTCCTTCAACTCTTAGTAGATGATGCCCCTCAGGTCAGTCGCTGCTTCACTGATTAAAGAATTAAACAACCAGAGCAAGGCAGATTTTCTTCTTCACTATTCATTTCCTAATCCGAGTGGTTCTTATGTGAAGACGGTGCTTTCAAGGTCTCCGATTCACCCGACACTTCTTCTGAAATACTGAGTAACATCAACACATTGACGTGGCAGTTCCATTAAAGAAAAACAGTCATACACAAGTCGACACTTTTATCCTAATGGAAATCCAGGTTTTACAAGTATGCAAATGAAAACTCCCCTGACCCTACACACTTCTGTGGAATCTGTGCAACAACAAAAGATCTTTGTATATCAGTAAAGAGAAAATACAAGAAAATTATATTTACATACATCTGTGTGTACTATGTTAAAGTCTTAATAATAACTGGAAAAGTTCAAATGTGTCCACACATAGTTACATCTGCATAAATCTCTCATTAATTTTAGAGACTGCTGTGCAGCAAGTGAGACTCAAAGGTAGTATCTGCACAAAGGATCATTTCAGTATCCATATAAAATGGAATAAATCTGCCTCAATGATTTAAATACAGCTATTAATAAATAAAGTTGAAAAATATGTACAGAATTGGTAGCTAGGCCAAATAAAAAAAATAGATACAAGAGTTTTCATCTTTGATTTTTTATTTTTATTTTTTTTTTAATGAAATGCGCAAATGTAATAAATAACATGAAATACGGTCCCCTCCAAAACTATTGGAACAGCAAGGCCAATTCATTTGTTTGTGCTATACACTAAAGACGTTTTATGATTTCAGCTTTTATTTCCTGGTATTTACATCTAGAACCTTTTGTATCAGACCACCCAAAATTTAGGCAAGCAAAAGTATAGGAACAGATCAATCTTGAAGTAAATTCAATTAAGCAACACTTAATATTTGTTTGCATATGCCTTGCTAGCGATAACTGCATCAATTCTGTTTCTGTCTTCAGCGGTTGTTTTCCTTGGCCGACCCATTCAGTGTCTGTTGGTCAGTACATCAGTGGTCTCTTTCATTTTTCAGGACATTCCAAATTGCTGTACTGATTATGCGCAATGCCTCTGATTTATTTTTCCTCTTTTCTCAGCTCCAAAATGGCTTGCTTATTATCTGTTTATTATTAAACCGTTCGTGTCAACAACTCTGTTCCGATCGGATTTGAGCTGTGTTATGTAAAGATATAACAACGTGTGTGTGTCATGTGATTAAGAAACACCACCTTGAGAGAAGGAGATACCGAATTACAAAGCAAACGAGTCATAATTCTGGCTTTTACGTAACACGCTACAGAGCTTACATGCTCTTCACACCTCCACTGTGGTAGCCGTTAAGGTTATATTTAAACCGGTCTGTTCTAGATACCCGAATGCGAGTTGTTCTTCACTACATGTCCAGTCTACCACTATTAAGAGCCACCATTTCACATACAAATCCTGGAATTTATTTTTAAACACTAAATAAATAAATAAGGCAAGGAAGAAATACTTCAGAGTACACTCCAGCACTAAATAAAGAAATAAAAAAACGGCACAATAAAAGGCAGAGACTGAGATAGAGCTGCAGGAGCACTGTCTGCTGGAAGGACTGGAAGTTAATCTTGTCAGATCATAAAAGCCAAATATGGATCTCCTGTAGAGTTGGCCAGCGAGCTTGGTAAAGCCGAGGAAGAAGCGGCCTGTTTAAGGCACTAGACTCCTATCAGTGGTGGAGGAACGCGGAGGCTGTTCCCCACAACACCGCATGCTACTAGCGGACAAATACGATGAGGCTTAACCTCAGCGTCGCCTCAGTAATGGACTTGGTGTTCAGTGATCTTGTTTACAAAACAGATCAAGTGCACTGTGGTAGGCACGCAAAAAAAAAGAAAAAAAAAAGAAGACAAAGTGCAAGTTCACGATAGATGCGTGCTAATGCTTGACAGGAAAAGAAAAAACAGAGAGGAGAGAGAGGAAGTGACTAAGATTAAGATCATGCTGTCACGGAGATGAAAAAAAATAATAATAATGAATTCAATGCTGCTAAAAATAGACAGCTTTCAGTGGGTGAGCTCCAAATCAACAACATTTCAACTGTCATCCGAGTCAATGATACGGTGAAAAAACCCAGCAGGTTATGAAGAGAGTACATTATTAATATACAGTACAGCTGCTGTAAAGCAAAGATGCCTTTAAAAATAAGCGGATGAAATATTTTTACATAAAAAAACCAAACTAACTAAAAACGGGCAAAAAAATAGTAATAAAATAAACAGTGAATATTTGGCTTGATAACCTTTTGCTTTGTAAAAATGCATCACTGAATACATTTACATGGACAGCAGTAATCTAATTATTGACCTTACTCTGAATAAGACAATATTGTGATTAAGGTGTGTACATGAGTTGCTTTTAGAATATTCCTTTCATGTTCCCATTTAGATACATGTATTTCGCCTACTATAGGCCTATAGCAGGTAAGTATGCGGTTTGGGACGCAGCCGTGCTCTCTTTTTTGCCATAAAACGGTTGAACACTGCCGTGTGTGAACGTGTCCTGTCGCAAAATGCGGTGAAAACTCTCACACGACATTAATAGTGTGATTAAGGTGTGTACATGTCTGTAATACACATCGATAATGTGACTAAAACAGGAATACTCCACACGTCTTAATTCAGTTTGTGTTTACTTCGAGTATGACTTTAATCGGATTAAGGTCATCAATTATCGCTGTTTACATGCCAGTCTCTTACATGCTAGTCTCTAGAGTATTGTCTTAATCTGGTTAATATTGGATTATTGTTGTCCATTTAAACGTACTGACTAGTCTCAGATGACTATTAACATGTAAACACTAGTCACTAGTCTCTTTGTGCAGTTTTATAAGGAAATTGACTGTAAGCTGTTCTAAGAATCCTGGAGAACCTGCCGCAGTTCTTCTGAAGACTCTTCACACTTGCAGGTATTCCAGGCAGAACCTGACAGCCATCATCATCATGTTGAAAAGTGGTCTGTTACTTCCTTTACTGACATGCACACATTTTCCTTTAAAATAATTTTTTTTTTAATGTCCGAAATGTGGTGGGGTTTTTTACTGACTCAATAATGCATCAAAGGCAAAATTTTGTAATTTATTTATTTATTTATTTATTTAAAGAGGATGCGTAAAGGTACGTCCACATTCATTTTTGATGTAGGTGCCATATGATATGGAGCCACGATTTCAGCAACAAGCCAAAAAGTGACAGTGTGACAAGTCACACTTTAACAGGTGACATGCGAGTTGAGATTTCCTCAACTTATGTAAATGAGCTATGATGGGGCAAAGCAACAAATCCAAATGAACGGTTCGAATGATTCCTCAGACCAATCATAAAACTGTATTTTCATTTCATCCTGGAAGAAAGCAAAAGATCGCTGGTGTCTACGGAGAGGGTTTGTCGGTTGTGTTGCTATAACAACCAATTTTCCTCACACTTAGGGGCCGTTTAAACGACAAAGTTTTCAACTAAAAACGGAAAACTTTTTATGCGAATGGCTGTTCGTTTACACAACAACGTCATTTTGGGGCATGAAAACGGGGATTCGAAGTGCAAGTTTTTGAAAATGATGCGGTTATTGTCTCCGTGTAAACATACAAAAAACGAGAATTTGTGAAAACGATGATGTCATGCTCACGCATTACGTGTTCAGTCTATAGGCATGCTCACAGACATTTAAAACTACAGGACTGTGTTTGTGCTGCTCAAGATTTTGAGTTTAGTGACGCTTCTCCAGCGAAGTGTAGATTTACTGCATCACTACTACGACCAGAGGAGACGCATTTGTTACATACACCCAATTATTAACCCACATCTACGCCGACAAAGGATATTCAAAACCTTATAATGATCTTTGTAATTGTCTTTTTTGGAGTATATCTGCATCCTTTTATCGCTAATAAAATATAGAAAGCAGACTGACTGCCAGTGTCTCACGATTTGGTTTGTATTTGCAGATTTTGTTCTATTTTGGTACAACGATGGTCAATTATTAGAAATTAAAGATGCACTATTTTGATTTTTTTTCAGTATTTAAAAATGAACAAGCCTTGTTAACAATTCTGACCTGGAGCAAAAGAAATGCTAAAAGATGGGGCTGGAGACAAAAAAAATCCATTTCCACAATTACAAAAAATCAAACCTCATGCACATTTCATGTACATTAAATTATATTATATTAGTTACATCTCAGCATTTATTAACCAAGAAAAATAAGCCAAATCTATGCTTGACAAGCGTGAGTTTTCACAATTTATGACAATATGACAAACAATTTCAGAAGTCTAACTATCGAGATTCAAAGTAACTGGAGACAGAACTTTTTTTTTGTACTCCACGTAGATCAGAAAGCACTGAAATCGTTTTTTATCCAGAAAAAAATATTTTTTATAAACAGCTTCTAAATGTTCATAGGGCAGTCTTTCCCAGATCAATATAGCTGACATGTTGACGTGAATGTTTATGTGCGCAGGCACGTAGTGTTTCTTTACAAAGTGACATTGCCAACTACTGGCCTGGCATGCATAATACAGCCTTTTTTTTGTCCTTTTCGCGGATTCGTGTGAACAACGTTGTCGTCTGTACGCAAAACTTTTCAAAAACGCAAAGGAAAAACTCTGTTTTCAGTACATCGTTGTCGTGTACTCTTATTCACTGGTTAAACCAGACATTGTAAAAGTGGTTGTAAAATGATAAGCTTTATACCAAGAAACATAATTGTGGAAACTGAAACAAAGTGGAATTGTTGTGTGTTTTACAAGAGCACATGGACATCATTAATTCAAACAACAACAACAACAACAACAAAAAGATATCATTTTCTGATTGTGCAAACAGCCAAAGTCATAATCCTCTAGGTCAGGATGCTTCTGACACACAAAAAAAAGGGTAGAAAATGCTTCATGACTTTTTGGTATGTTTGTTTATCATAAGCAAAGAAATCTCGGCAAAGCTGTAGTAGCTCTCATGCAAATACACGATCATAAAATACGTGGGGCATCAAATACTCTGAGTCACTTTCATACTTTTGCATACTAGACTTGTGCCGTGAGTGAAATTCATGCGTTATGTAACGGCGAGCTATGCTGGGAGAGAAAGAAGAAAAATGTCACATTCAGAAAGAGCTGGCAGGAATAGCATAAAGCGTAGCCATTATTAATGAGAGGTGATGAAATGAGATGAGAGAAGACGAGGCTTGGTATACTCACGGCTGCGAGTGCGCGGTCTCGTAGCGCTCGAAAGCGTGTGAGAGGTCGTGCTTGTTGTTCATGTAGCAGTGTGTGCACAGGTCATAGTCGAAGCACACCTTGCATTTCCAACGCATTCCCATGATGCCATGCTTCTTACAGCTGTCGCAAATGATGTTTGAGTGGCGGACACCTACGGGAGGAGGCAGACGACGACAGGTGCTAGGAATTAGAACAATCGTGCATCAGGGCAACTGATGAGTTATGACTTACTGATTTGCATCACTAGAGCAAGATCATGACAAATCATCAGCATGATTTCAGTTGCACGTTTCCTGAAGAAAGTGCTGATTTAAGCTTCGTATTTACTGAATCTAAAGCTGATTCCAGTTTTATTTACTGTGTACAGAGATCATGATTATAATTATGCAGGGTTTTGCGGTTACTGAACGGCCCTGACCTAATTTTGTGGCAACAGCTTAAGTGCAAAATGAAAATAAAATTCTGAATACTCAAACACTAAATTTCCACTAAAAGCATAAGTGCTCCATTTTGATTAACTGCTCGATTCTGAATCTGAAGCTACTGAATAAACCAGCAAAGCAACAGTAATGAATCAAACAGCTCCTGCTCAGTGTTGTTCATTAATAAATACACGTTGTAATTGTTGTCAGATTGCTGTGGTATAAATGGAATAAAACACTTCATGCCCTGTCGAGTTTTATTCCTTACTTATTTGCTGTGCCTGCATTATTGTTGAATTCTACTGCTCCGTGTCACTTACAACTCACCGTGTGAAGGTTTCAATGTAAAGCCAGACAGGGCGAGGAGTTCGTTTCTATGGTAAAAAGAAAAGGTGCCATAAAGGTGCTCAAAAAAAAAAAAAAAAAAAGAGCTGTATGAGGAACTAATCGGTGCTAAATTTAGATGAAGTTGGACCGATAAAGTTTTCAGATAGTTGCTCACCTATCACGTCAGTTGTTTCACTAGGAAAACCAGTTAAGATTTAAGAGTTGAGCGTGATTCATTCTGATCATCCACAAATAGGTGCAGGTTCTATATTAGTACCTAGAATTATTATGACATCTCAAGGGGCAAAGATTTTTCCTACAAAGCCCCCCAGCTATGATTCAATTATTATTTTTATTAAAGTAATGCCCTCCAATGGACTGGCATCCCATCCAGGGTATATTCCTGCCTTGCACCCCTGACCAGAGTAGAGCACTTAATAACGACGAATGAATCAATTGGTCGATTAATTGACACTCTGTGAGAAGAAATGCCCATGAGATGACATAATTGAAAACTGAGCTCACACAGTTCTGCATTCGTTTTAAGGCAGTGGATAATGAGCACACAGCACTGGTGCCCTTTTCCATGTACATTGCTTCTCACTCACTCTGTCTCTCTCGCTCTCTCTTTCACTTTATTTCACATGCTCTTTCGCTCCATTACTCAGAATCATTCAAGGCAGAAGAATGCTGCTTTTAATGGTGCGGGAAAGAGGCATCTTAGCTTAGCAATGAGCATGTACTTGGCTATAAATACAGCCAGGGCATCTGTGTATGGCTAAACTGCTGAAAGAATGTGTGTGTGTATGAGAGAGAGAGAGAGAGAGAGAGAGAGAGAGAGAGAGGGTGAGACAGGCAGATAGACAGCGACTTTGCAGCTAGAGGAAACTGCATGTGCTGCTTGTGTACATCTCTTTATATAGACCTGCACCACTGGAGGGAGTGAGAGAATTCTGCATATTCATATACACCACTAATATAAGGAGATAGGACAACATGGTCGGATGGAATGTTGCTGAAGTTTTGGCTGTCTAAGGTACTGTTTACATCTAGCCATTTCATGGGTCTTCAATCTGGACTGTATCCTGATCTTAAAGATTTTAAACCACATACATTCAAAAATCTAGTTTAAACGGGTTAGCCAGATTAAAACTGGACTGCTGGGTCAAACGCCACTGATGGCTGTGGCATCGTTTGGATTCAAATTTGCACGTTCCTGAAGACAAGGGCATACACTTCTTTGCTGCACCACTCAGGTGCCTGCAACCTTGACCTTCAGAGCAGATTTCTTCCACAATGTCCAGCACCACTGTCAGACCATTTGTAGCAACTTTTCATATCATGTTTTGGATGACGCAACCAGAACACTACATTCAATTTCCACCCCTAACCTTCGTTTAAATATGTAAGAATTAATGCACAAAACAATATCCACAAGCATGCATGTTTACTGCAGAGCTTTATGCTAAGGACCAGGCTGCTGAACTGAGATGGCAATTTAAAGCAACTCTCATAACTAGAACTATTTTTGACTATCAATCTTTCTTTTTGTTTTTTAGCACAGTCCACAAGTTGATGATTATGGAATGTGGCTCGGGGAATTTGCCCATTCAGAAAAAGAGCATTAGTGAGGTCAGGAACTAATATCTACTGATGTCATCCCAAAGGTGTTCAGTGGAGTTAAGTTCAGGGATGTTCTTCCACTCCAACCATGGACCTCGCTTTGTGCACAGGTGCGCCCTCATGCTGGAACAGGTTTGGGCCTCTTGGTTCCAGTGAAGGCAAATCTTAAAGCTACAGCATACAAAGACATCCTATACAATTGTGTGCTTCCAATTTTGCAACATTTTGGGGAACCACATATGATACTTTTGGGCATATGGCCCAACTGAATTTTTGTATTGTTATCTTTGTCTCATTTGGATATAATCATATTGAGTTGTGCACAATTTCTAAAATATTTAAAAGCTTTTTTTTTTTGGTAAAGGGAGTGGTCTTGATGCAACAAAAAACTCCTGTGTCGAGAACTCATCTGAGAAAAAGTCTAGCCAATTTAGAGGTATGAATCGCACACAGAGGGTTTCAATATTATGAATAAGCTGCTCAGAAAATGCATATTAACCATATAGCTTGCCATCAAAATGTATTTTTGTATACATATTAATGTTTTTTTTTTATCTTAAGTTGCTGACTTAAATCACCAATTCTCACTACGACCCACAATCCGAAAATTCAAGACACATAAAATGAACAAGCATAAAAAAAAGCCTTAGCCTAAATTCACATTTTAAACTTCTCGCTTATTATTCAGTTGCTCATGTTAATGCATACTATTCCGGAACTAATGTGAATTACTCAGCAAGTTGAAAGTACAATGAAACTAACAGTACCTGTAACTAGTAGTTATGCAAATATTGGCCCACATATCCTTGATATAATGTTCCTGGCTGTACAAGATACTATTCTAGCAGTTTGTAACCACGGATACTCACCGATCTGTGCGTTGTCATAAAGCAGCAGGTCATAGGCACCCTGGTAGCCGGTGCGGTAGTTGGTGCGAGTGCCGCTGTCCCACTGCACCACTACGGTCTTGTCAGGTGTGCTGGTGCTGCCCTGGCGCCCCACTTCCACCACTGTGCCCACATGGCCCTCACCATCGTCCTGGTTGCCCCACTTCCAGTCAACGCCACGCACCACACGCATACCCACCTCCATGGCACCGCGGACAGGTGGGCTAGCACTGCCACTTCCGGCCTCGCCGCTGCGCTTCCGGTGGGGTCGCGCAGGCGGCTCGGCGGGGGGATGGGTGGTGGGGCCGCTGGTACGCGAGCGAGCTGGTGGCAGCGGGAGGGTGCCGAGTAAGGGGCTCTCCGGAGACAGGTCAGGGGTGACTGAGGAAAGAAAGCAAGAGACATGACTGTTATAAGACTGATTTGGAACAAGCTGTTTTAAGCTGTTGCATTAGCAAAGCAGTTTCAGGCTGAGGTTAGCAACAAATGCTTATACACAAAGAACACTACCTCCAAGACTTGACTGATATACAGTACAACAATGAAGGCATTCCCTCCCCCCTCACATACGCAGTTGAAATATTGCACAAAATCAGGGTTTTTTAATTGCAACAAATTCAGAATGCAAGAGAGCATCATGTGATATGAATCCAGACCAACAGAACCTCTGGCATAGTGAAGCAGACATGCGTCTGTGTATTGTATAAAGAGGGCAAGTTGACCTTGTGATGAAATCAGCCCTGTCCGTTTTTTTCTTCCACCTCAATAAACAAACTGTTGTACACAGGACAGAATTCCCCTTGGGGATGTAAATCAGTTCTTGTGGTCAGACTGCATGACCTAGTAAGCTCCTAGTCCACTAGCAAATTTGTCATGAAGCCTATGGCCTAGACTGTAAACAGCTGAACATTCTGACTCACTCCGGTTCTCCCACAAACACATATACAGTTTTAAAAATAACTTTTAAAATAATCTCCCAAACCAGCTAGCTAAAATTAGAGAAAGCCAAAAATGGTTATTTTTGTAATGCGGGTCCCCCTTTATGTCAGTGATTTCTGCTGCATTCAGTGTTGGGATGTTAGTCTATTTTTGTGATTTCTGCAGTCGTCTGCACTGTCACTCAACTGCGAAACTGACTGACACATTAGGTGTAATCAAATAACAGTGACTGATATTAGGGTTGCATGGATGTATTGTTACTAAAAGAAATCACATTATTAAAGCACTGATAATGTCTCTTTAAATATTCTATTTGGAAAAAAAATATGGTGTAGTCACTTTAGGGGTGCTAATGACTGGCTTTGAGAATACATATGGATATTTGCCTGAGTGTGTGTGCTTGGATACTGATAGTTTTTAGGCAGTGGATGTAACAGATATAACAGAAAGTGGAGGAGACAGACTGCACTGGAAAGTGGAGGAATGTGGGTGCAGTATGAGGTGGAGGGGACAGGCTGTGGAGAAAGATGGAGGAGACAGATTGCAGTGGAAGGTGGAAGGAAGTGGCAGTAGTAAAAGGTGGAGGGGACAGGCTACAGAGGAAGGTGGAGGAGACATACCATAATGGGACATGGAGGAGATTGGGCACAGTACGAGGTGGAGGGGACAGGCTACAGAGGAATGTAGAGGAGACATACCACTGTGGGAGGTGGAGGAGCGTGGGAACACTATGAGGTGGAGGGGACAGGCTACAGAGGAAGGTAGAGGAGACATGCTGCTGTGGGAGGTGGAGGAGAGTGGGAACACTATGAGGTGGAGGGAACAGGCTACAGAGGAAGGTAGAGGAGACATGCTGCTGTGGGAGGTGGAAGGAAACGGGAGTAGTAAAAATGTTGAGGGGACAAGTTGCAGAGGAAGGTGGAGCAGACATGCTGCAGTGGAAGGCAGTAGGAAGCGGGAATTTATAAACGTAGAGGAGACAGGCTGCAGTGGGACGTAGAGGGGATAAAGCAAAGCAACTGTTATGCATTTCCACGCTGTCAATCAGTCAGACATTTATCATAAGCAGCATACCTTGCTATCATTATCTGTGACAGCATGCTTCTCTCTTTTTAACAATTGGGAGTTGGTCAGTCAGAGATATTGGCTGCGTCCTAAATCGTGTACTGTGACAGTATATACTGCATTCGATGCAGCGCCTACTGCACGGCCGTTGAAACAGTATGCAATAATCAGTATGTGTGTGTAGTATGAATACAATCCCGGACATACTACATCCGCCATGTTAGTATTGTCATGTGACCTTCAACGTCATCATAAACAATCAATTTAAAAGGGAGCACCAGATTAAAGCATCCGCACTCCCGGTAAAATGCACATCAGGAAAGTTAACTGAATTAGTAGTTTAAGGTGGCTGAGGTAAATTTGTTGCCGTTAGCTTGGCCAGTTAAAGCATGACGGAGGTCACAAAAAAGGTTTCAAACGCTGTTTTCTTGTTTAAACCTTCAACAAGTTAACAATTTATTTGGGTATTGTCAAACAAGTCCTGTTTAATCAAGGCTTAATAATTAGAAAGCACTGATGCGCTGTATTCCACCATTTGTTTTTCTGAGCTCGTCCGTGCCAGTTCCGTTGCATTATGGGAATTTTTGACTCCCGTAGTGTCCATCGGTTACACGCTGCAAAATCTCGCCGGAAGCAGTATGCCGTCCGGGTATTTCTCACCTACTGGGAATTCAGATAAACAGTACTAGCCCTCTGGCGTACTGCTTTTCGCCAATGGTAGGTGATTTTGGACGCTACCACTGTTCTCATAGTCACACCTAGGGCGGTTGCAATAGTCAATATATAGACTTATCGCACGATATATGGACATGAGCTCAATAATTTTTGGTGACACGATATATTGTGATTGATCATCTTTATAATTGAAAATAATGGTGATATTCAATTTTTACATAAAAATGAATGTCACCACATTTTAGTCGATCGCGCTGCAGAGAAGGTGTGAACCCACTGCGTTATATAGTGTTTTGTGACAACTACAGCCAGTTAGGAAGAATAAGTCCCAATGGACTTGGTTTCAAAGCCGCATTCTTCTGCTCCGGTGTGGGAACATTTTGGCTTTAAGCCGAATGAGAGAGGAGAGCCAATTAACGTGAACGAGCCGGTATGTTGACTTAGTTTAAAAACAGTGGCAATGAAAAGAGGTAACTTACTAACCTAAAATGTCACCTAAAACAACCATCTCAACCAGTTTTTTAACCTGGGAACAACAACCACAGCTGGATCTGGAGAGGGATCTTCCAGACAGTTATCTGTCACAGATACCTTTTCCCGGCAGTGCAAATATAAACGTGACAGCACGAAATGGCGCACGCTCACAGACTGCGCAACTCGCTATATATAGCCAAAGAGATGCAGCCATTAAACACGGTCGAAAAACCAGCATTTAAAAATATGTTGCAAACTTCTGACAAACAGCACGAATTGCCAAAGAAAACGTATATCTCCCAAACTGTCAGTCCGTACTTGTACAACAAAGTAAAAGACGACATTCTGAAGGAGATAAAAAGACATCTCCTTATACTCTGCCATTACAGATATGTGGTCAAACTCAAATATGACCCCATATATGAGCGTGACCATACACTACCTAACTGCTGATTGGATTCTGCAGTCAAAGTGTTTAGAGACCAGATACAAACCACAGAACCATACTGCTGATGTACTTGCTGAAGCCCTTTGGTCTGCTTTAACGGACTGGGAATTGGATGAGCGCAAAATGGCCTGTATAACTACAGACAATGGTGCGAACATAGTGGCTGCAATACGCAATCTTGGCTGGCCATGGCTCAATTGCTTTGGCCACAACCTCCATTTGGCCGTTTCCCATGGACTGGACAGTGACAAGGATCGCACAGCGCTTGCCATGGGACTTTGTAGGAATCTTGTCAATACCTTCAACCTGAGCTGGCTAAAGAATGGAGACTTGAAGGCAGAGACTGAAACCAATGTACCCCAACACAACCTAGTACTGGTGAGTGATGGTAACATGTTATTATACAACATAAAATATTTAAAGGGTTAATATAAACTTAATTGAAAGGGTTGTTTTTTGGGGGGCCTGTTTGTATGTATGTATTAAATAATTGGTTACATTACAATATAACCATGTACAATTATTTGCGATTAAATACAGGAAATTTAAAAAGTAGTATTTGTTTAATAATGTTAGTATAGACGAACTAATGAATATAAAAACAATGTTCTTTTCCCCAGGATGTCGCCACACGATGGGGCACCAAGCAAAAAAATGCTCGAGAGGGTGCTGGAGCAACTATACCCAGCAATAAGATGTGTCCTGGTTGAAGATCGAAAACATGGCCACCTTAACCCAACCTGGCAGGATGTTTCTGTGTTGGAATCCATTACTGCAGCAATGAAGCTAGTGGCTGATTTCACATGAGATGTCCTCTCAGGGGAAAAATGTGTCACTGTGTCCTCAGCAAAGCCCGTGTTTGCACTTTTATCACCATACCACAATGAGACAGCACTGACGGCAAACATAAAGGCAAACGTGCGGGGTATTGACAGAGAAATACAGCCCATCTGAAATCCAAAACCTTCTGACAAAGGCCACCATCTTCGATCCAAGGCATCGTGGTACCTTGGAGGATGCGGAGGTCTTGGATGATGTCAAAGAAAAGCTCTTGCAAGAACTACTAGACATGAACGAGGAAGAAGAAAAAGGAGAAAGTGCAAGTGAGAGCTGCGTTAAAGCTGCAGGAGGAAATGAAGTATCTGAATCTGAAACTCCATCAACCAAGAAGAAGAGGCTCTGCGACTTTCTCCAGAACAGAAGAACCCAACTTACAAGTCTCCAGACTCGGGCATCGGTAACACAACGAGTGCAGGCTGAAGCGGAGCTGACCAAGTTCCTCCAGAACGAAGAACTTGATACATCATCTGATCCCTTGATGCGGTAGCGTGATAACCATAGAAGAAGAGTTCCTCTAATAGCCAAGTTAGCACAAAAATACAGGTGTATTTGTGCAACAAAGAATGTTTAGCACAACTGGTTGTTACCCCAGAAAGATCCTGCCTTAAGCCCCACAAGGTAAAAATGTTGGTGTACATTTCTCAGAATCTGCCTAACAATTAAAAATAGATCTGGCAGCAGATATGGCCTGTTGAGGCATCTCTGCAGGACACTTTAAAAGTCTAAACTGACTTTGTTAAACATGTTACTTTGTTCTTGTTACCTTGCACTTTTTCTTTTTTTTTTTTTTAACCTTGCATTTATTTATTTACATTTTATTTACTTAGGATTTTTTTTTTGACATCCCGATTCCAATGTCTAAATATTCTTAAGAATCAAATGTTCTTTGTTCTTTGAAAGAGTGTACTTGCATTATTATCTTATTATATAATCAGTGGCATAAAAGGGTCTTAAAAATGACAATATCGTTTATGGCAGTTAATTTCGGGACGATATATCACACAACAAAAAGTAGTTATTGTGACAGCCCTAGTCACACCTGAAGCAGGTAATTAAATTCAAATAAGTGGGGGAAGAACATGCACACAGACTGGTTTGAGAATCTTGTACGTCCTGATCACACGCCTTTTTCTAGATGTGCAATTAACGGTTTTATAAGAATGTTTGGGAGTTCCTTTATAAGAGGGCCTAACCTATTTAAAATACTACACTGACTAAGATAGAGGGGGGCAGAGGTAGCTTGAGATGAGCTTGTAATTATCTTCATGACAAACAACTAAACTAAAACTGGTTCAATTCATCCACCGATCTAAATATACACTTCTGTATGTATTTACCCTTTAATTTTATTAATCCGTCATTATTCATACTCTGTTATCTGAAGAATGCCTCCATCATAGCACGTTCTCGTCTTTATACTGGCTCAGGTTTCCACCTGACATCACACAGTTATCTCCGTCCTGTTCGCTAGTGGGTGTTCCTATCTTTAGTAGCACAATGGTTGCCATGGTTTCACTGGTAGCATGCTACACGATGTTTACAAAAACCACCCATCTGACCATAAATCAGATGTCTTCCCACTAAAAATGAACATTTCATAGGGAGCTGCTTGTGTTTAAAAGTAATCAGTGCACTGCATCAGTCTCTACAAACAATCTTTAGGGAAACGACCTCAAACGAGTCCCAGTGCTTTGACCGCTCTAGATGGTTTTATTCCAAAATTAGAATTGAGGACTACCATGATACAAACCCAAAGAAATATTCCTTGCTCTGGTTTATCAGTCTAGTGGGAAGGGTGACTTTGCACGTCTTGACCCAGCTTTACAAAAAGTTAGGAGGTGTGTTTGAAAGGGCACATCTCTTTCTGTTGTTTGCATAAAGCTTTGAACAATGCATAAGGAACAAAACACAATGGGTTTTGAAGGATGATAAGCATGGTGTTGAAGGAAAATAATCCACGCTGGAGTGGTGTGATATGGCCCAACACAAAGCAAAGGAGGCTGGTTTGTACTTTGTGTGCGTCTGCAGAAGCGGCGGCATTGTTGACACACTCACCTGCGTATCTTATGTACGTCTCGAGCAGAGGTATTCATACTGTGGGGCAGGGGTGTGATGAAAAATACCCCCCAAAAATAAATAATTTTATAACCTTCCAGACCTGCTAACTTTTACACATTTCAACAGAAGAATGGAAAAATTTGGTCATCTTTTTTTTTTTTTTAGATAAACCAATCGACATATGAATCGGTAATGATTAACAGTTGCGCAGGTGTTTGGAGCTCTCCGCTTGAAATATGCCCTGTTATGGCACTCTGCCTATCTGTCACGGTGAAAGGAGATTTTTTTTGTTCATTGTGAACGTGAAACAAAATCCATCAACGTGTTGATGACGATCATTAAATCAGTACATCCGATCAGTTAACTATATTTATTAAGGATGCCACCAAAATATTTCAGCCAAAAATAGTCAAACATGGCACTTTCATATCGCAGTACTGATGAATAATTCTGTTCTATATTTATATTTCCATAAAATTATTTATCTGCTTTTCCAAAGTGCAGATGGTATAACCGCAGTTATATGATGGTCAGAAACCATTCATGGTGTCAGGAAGGACGTGGTTTGAGGGGGGAGGTGCCAGTTCTCTAAAAAATGGGAAGTGGGGCTCATGGGGAAAATACCTCGGAGCTAGAGGATTAAATGTGGAATTCACTATTAGAGCCAAAAAAAAATAATAAATCCCTGTGCGTCAGTTTTCCAGGTCGGACTGCAAAATGTTTGGGGATTTCATTCACAGCAATGTGCTCCACCAAACACACTGACAAGCTCTGGTTCTCTCAAAAAGTTCTGCCAATCAGCTGTCTGTCAAACCTTACATTAAAAAGTATTCACTAATATAGAAGATCCAGAAAACTGGTACGCAAAACAGACCATAAGTTGAAGGTTAACATCAGAGGTGTTTAAAATTGTTTAGTGTTAGAGTAGTACTACGTCATGGTCTAGAATACTAAGTATGCAATCTAAGTATGCAATTTGAGAAACAGTGCTGGTCTGTGTAACTGGGGGAATCTGTCCAGTTTGATTGCTGAAGTATTCTAGTGCAGTGTTTCAGGATAGTGAAAAAGACTAAAATAGCACTTATACTTCATTTAAATGTGGCTTGTTTGAAAATTTCTAGATATTTCTAGCATTGTATTTCTGGTGCAAGTAATGAAGCCCTTGATTAGTTGCATCAGGTGTGCTTGAGACAACACCTGTTTTGCATATTTGCGCTGTTGTGAGGGATTCTATTCAGGGGGTTGAATAATTTTGAGACATTATAAGTCATTATAACTTCGTATTTTCAGTTGAATTTGGGAGAATCACTTGAAGCACTTGTTGTGTTGAACTATTCCAAGTGCATTTGTTCACTGTAAACAGCTGAAAGTCTGTAAATAGAAGAAGAACTCAAGCGGCTTGCACAGAGACAGAGACCGGACCTCAACCCCATCGAACACCTTTGGGACAAATTGGAAGGCAATTCCAAAATGATGAAGAGCATTAAAGAGGCATTAACCCAGCAAGGGCAAACAGGGCTGGCAGCACTCTCCATGAAAGCATACAGAATTAAGTTAAAGTCTCATTTTCCTGAATTAATAACCTATAACCTCAGGAGGCGTTTTTACATTCATATCAAATGTGAACGATTCAGCCTGGGTGCAAAACCCCTTTCACGCAAATAAAGAGCTCTGCTGCCCTGAAAAGTCCTCAAATAATTGCTTAGGTCCTCTTTTCACAAGAAGTAGTCAAATAAAAGTACAGTAAAAATGTAACTGATAAAAATTTTGCAGGGAAGCAAAGCCAATCGTTCATACAAGGCCTGCATGCCGTTTTCATAAGAAACGGCTTCCTAGTGATGCCATGGGAGTCTTTTACAGCACTATAATTTACAGCACTGCAGAAGCCATCCATCTATCCATCCGTAACCTTTATCCCCACTGCCTTACAGGAATGCAATGCTCCTTCCAAATAACACTGTTAGTTCCATTTTTGTGTGACATGAAGGTTAATCTTGGTCTCCCATAAATCAGACTTCAGATGCATTCAGATGCATTTTCATTCATCAAAACAAGTGAATTCCAGAAAGCAAGTAACTGTCTGAATTCACGTAAAATTACCAGAAAACATAATGGGAAGTTGATATTCTTACCTCCAAGAAAATAAGACCCTCTATTCCAGAAACTCCCTACATGCTTTGTCTTGCAGTTTGCAATCAGTGGCAGCAAAACAGTAGTCACACACACATACACAAAACTATTTAGTTTTTTTCCCAGTTACTTTAAAAATGCTAAAACTGTTAGTTGGGGTGGAAAAGCTAGTTATGTATGTAACGGTCATACTATTATCCATTGATAACCATTAAGGGCAGTGAGAAACACCTGCACACTGCCTAATGTGCAAACACAAGCATGCTGAGTCACGTTGTAGTAAACAACAATTTACAATAAATACCGTCATCAAACAACCTTGTTTCTCTGGAACTTTCTTGCTGAGACAGCACTAGTTCTGAATTACAAGAAACCCTTGTAGTTATCCATGATTCACAGAACCAGTTACATTATGTGATTAGCATTCTACTTCACCCCTTGTAACCAACATCATCAAGAGGAACAAAACCCACCTTAGAACAAAAAGGAAAGAAGGTGCTCAGAGATTACCACCACACTCTCACTGACAGGGGCATAGTCAACATTGAAGAATCTGCAGAAAGTAATGCCCTGGTAGCAGCAGCACGGACATCCTAAAACAGAGTACCTTTAAAAATAAATAAATAAATAAATAAATAAATAAATAAATAAAAAGTCCAATGAGGAAGAGACACTCCTCATAAAGTGACATGTCACAGTAAAGGCTGGGACTCCAGACCATCTATAGGCTAAGGTAATGACCTTCACCACCTAGTGGCCTAACTTCTGCCAAGACAAGGAAGCCCCCGCCCCCCGTGTCTTTCCTCTGTGGCAGATAAACAGTTGGTTTGAGTGTCGGATGGCTACCATCTGGTCTAAATATTACTACAGGGTGCTTGCTGGCACAGCAAGGAATTCTCAGCAGGCTCACACTCACTGAAGACTGCTGGGTCACATAGATCAGTGATATGACCATAAGCAGAAATCCTCGATTTAACTACAAGGTCACCACAGAGTCTTATGGCTACCATGCAGAGCCCCTAGACGACTATGGTGAATGGAGGCATCTTGATGCTTTTAGAATGACAGTAATAAGCCTGTGAAACCCCAGAGAGATACCATCCATTGTGTTGTGGTGCACTGCAAGGGCTGCCACATAAACCATTAGATGGGGACTTACCATTGTTTAGCAAAATAGATTAGAAGTCAGGATCTAGGGGATCAGGAAATAGACCAGGTCCAGTTGATGAGGTGGCCTGTGTACTTGCATTCAGAAGTGTTTCCTGGACTGCTAGGTCATAGCTCTCAGTTGGTGACTCAATCAGCATGGCCAGACCCACAGGCAACACTGTAGTGCACTGCATAGGTGAGTTCCTCTCAGTGAGGCCAATCTTGAAAGAGATTCTGTGCAATTCTGTGCCACCCTGATTATCTCTTTCCAAAGAGACACTGGTCCCTCATGTGTCTTGGTAGGGGCACATGGGGTCAGTCTTGCAAGTACGACAGTATCCTGATGCCACTGGCCTCCCAACAGGGTACAGGAGAGGCACTTTGAAGCCTACCAGTGGTCTAAGAGCATGGTTCTACATGAATAAGATTTGTGAGAGGCAGGCATTTCCCACGTGGCAGGTTGTGGTGACCATTTGCCAGTGGTTTAGACGGCTGAAACAGGACTGTTGCCATTTACTCAGAGTTGCTGATGACAGTACTTTCAGCACTTTAGTAGCAATCGTATTAAAGTACCAATGATACACTGTCTGAGCATATTATGGGGTATCAATTTCATTTTGTCATATCATCCAGTTCTAATGGTAATGTTGCAGAATTTGACATAAAATACAAAAATATTGCCACTGTGTTTATTAAATGCATTTGACAATGGCAAAAGATTTCTGAAACCTCAGAACATCTTAAAATACACACAAGGGGGAAAAAAAAATTTGTACTGCAATTTAAATCTAGAACTGACTGACTGTAATACAGAGGACACACGAGATGTGTCAATATCAGTCTTTAACTTACTGTGATTTTGAGTAACTGCATGTCATTTTAGTAATAACGGTCATATGATTTTGCAACTCTTTCAAATAGCTAATAATCTTGCTTAATAACTTGGCAGAGAAATTAAAATGCACCCATCTGTGGAAGATAAATAAATAAATAAATCCTGCAATGTCTTTCAACACCATTGTTCCAAATCCTGGAAGTAGGAATAGGACCAGACAAGAAGGCAAGGCAAGGATTCAAATTCTTAAAGCCAATATTTCAGCCAAACCACTCAAAATGGATCTTAAATTTAGCTTGTTCAACTCTTGAGGTTGCCCCACCAATACTCTGAGCTGCAGGACTACCGCAGAGTTCTTCTTGTCATGCACTGTGACTTTTGGAGAGGGCTTTCACAGGCAAGTTCTGTGCCAAGCAAACTGAGTGATTCAGCAAAGCTGCAGGGTCAAAGAAGTATGTATCTGGACCATTGTTCTCTCTTCTGCCGTGCGCTTCCAATGTTATTGGACAATGTTTCTTATTAACATGAACACACACACACACACACACACACACACACACACACACACCAAAATATAAAAGATGCTGGCTCTGTCATCCAGCGCATCAATTATTAAGTTAGATCATTTAAACCCTGATTTTTTAAGATCCCAGATAATGAGCACTAATTTGCATGTGCAATCGGTGGGCATGTTTTGGATAATTTACAAAGGATAACACCGTAAGTAACATCACGCGTAAGGTAAAGAGAGGAAACGATATTTGAATGAGGGTTTTTGTGTATGCTAACTGTTCTAGATAGATATGATGGAATCAGATCTCAAAAAGAATCCCAGAGGAGTCAAACCGAAACCTGGCACATGTCTGCGCAAAAAGGAGAAATTATTATTATTATTATTATTATTATAAGGGGGATCTTAGAGTGGAGTGAGGTAACACATTTATTTGTTCTGTACTTGGTGGGAAGCTAGTGAATGATACACATTCCTCACATTTACTTATCCTCATTGTGGAATTTGCATCATTAAATAGTTGCTATTCACGAACAGGTGGGCTTTGTGCGTTTCTCTCTATTTTTGTATTTCAAACTCTGTTATACCAGGTGTCTGCTCGGCCTTGGTGTGTTACATATTGATTGCTCTGTGTTTTGGCTAGCATGTTAATGCTATCTGGCTTGCGCCGAACATGTTTGCCAGGGTGGAGAACAAAATACATAGATTAGATAATAAAATATATTGAGAACACAGATTGGGTAATAAAAAACACAAAGATCAGCAGTGACTAGGCGTCTACTAGCCTCACTGATGGTCGAGGCAAATAGATGCAAACCTACACAACATTGTGCTGTGAGATTACAACTGAGAGACCGAGAGGTTTTGATCTTTCACCCGATAACTGTGATTGTCCCACTTTTTAAGTATTTGTTTAATTCTCAATATGATTCTGTAATAATGAAGAAATCTAATATAGGATTTATTATATCCTCAGAGTTGTGAATACTTGGGCCACATCTCAAACCGCATACTACCATACCAAAAATTTTGTCAGTACACCATAGGCGTTATTACTATTTAGGCATACTCAATAGCGGTTACATTACGTGGTTTGGGACACAGCCCTGAA
The DNA here is from genome assembly GCF_023375685.1 of Ictalurus furcatus. Taxonomy (NCBI): domain Eukaryota; kingdom Metazoa; phylum Chordata; class Actinopteri; order Siluriformes; family Ictaluridae; genus Ictalurus; species Ictalurus furcatus. Next base: position 8,785,558 of record NC_071259.1, read on the forward strand.
TATGTGCACCTGCAGCCGTGAGATTAATCTGTGCGGCGGAGAATGACGCCACACAATGACGTTACGAAATGTTCTTCCACAAGTAGCTTGAAAGAGCATTTTCCCAGCAGAATTTCAAAATCTTATATCCAGCAGCTATAAGGCAAACAGGCAAATAAAAAGGCGCCCTATTTTTGCTTACCTCAATGATGTGCTCGTGTGTACTGTAGATGAAGTTATTTGCAGATGACATTCATTTTACATTATGAATGCAATTCAGTTTACATATGCAGACTTTGGAAATTCCTTTTTACATGATAGAAGAGTGTGAAAACAGCACAGAACACTACTTTGCAAAGGTCTACCCATGACCATGCAGCAGGTTTTATTTAGACCTTTTAAGAAATATAAGAGATGAACACATGAACAACGAAAAAGAAAATACACGCACAAGGAAAAATGGTGTGAAAATGGGGAGGTTGTTGCGTGATGGAGCAAGGCTTTCAGTTAAATATGATGTGTGTCAAGGTTATTTTAAAGGTTAAATAGGCTTGTAAGTGTGAGGGAAATTATTCATTATTACTTTGTAATAATTTTGTTTCTGTTCATGTTCATCTGAGGATAATGCCCAAGAAGGCCATGTCATGTACAGAATGTTTATCTGCTTACAGAGACACAGACGTTCTTCTGTTCAAGGTTCGTCTGCACATCTTCTAAGACCCTAAAACAAAGTCTGTTTGAACTGCCTCAAACTGCTTCTTATTGGTACACAGAAGTGTGTCATGCTCTGCGTTTCATATATATATAGTAGTGGTTCAGCACAAGCGCTTTAGAGCACTCTCATTATTCTATCCTGCTTTATTCTATCCGGTATTAACCATCTTACTGTAATAAACCTTTTTACCTTCAGAGGACAAGTCTGCGAGTGTTGCCTAATTTCCACGACAATTTGGTGTCTCCTGGCTGGGTTGCGTGAGTCTTTTCAGCTTTTCTGGACAACAAGCAAACAGGAGGAGGCTCGTAGAAAAGTTTCACCCTGAAGCCCGAGTTGACAGGCAGGCGGTTTGCCGTTTGTTGTGAAGAGCAAAAGCCCGATGCAGCCTTACCACTGACTGGTAGGAATCTTCAAGAAATTATAATTTAGAATTAGAAACTTATGAAGTCATTGTGTATTGCTGTCTGAGTGGAAGGGAGTCAGTGATTTAGAATTAGAATTTTATGAAGTCATAGCGTATTTCTGTTTGTATGGAAAGGAGTCAATGATATAAGAAATGTGTGTATTACATTGAGGGAAGTATTACATGGAGCGATTTCTTATAAGAAGTTCCAGGAACTTTGCCTCTGCGACGGCAGAGATATTGGTGTTTTTTAGATCACAGCTTCAAAACTAAGATTTATACCGACGGATATATATTATTTATATACACACATATATATATATATATATATATATATATATATATATATATATATATATATATATATATATATATATATATATACACACACACATACACATACATACATACATACACACACATATAGATAGAGAGAGAGAGAGAGAGAGAGAGAGAGAGAGATAATAACAGTAAAAATATTTGCCAACGGAAAGAGTCCAGTTCAAGCAATAAATAAGTAAAGAGAGTACTTATTAAGAAGTGCAAGAGGCGCAGTATTTTTGCGGCGGGTTATCATCAAGTGGCATGCCCCAGTGACTCATTCCATCATATCAGCGGTACATGATACATTTGGCAAATTTAACGCACAAGTAAATTTTACTGAGATAAAATTAAAAAAAAAATTTTTTTTTAAAAAGAAGGGTAGAGAAAACTGTAAGCCCCACCAAATTGCTGTATGTGGCCTCGCCCTCACAGGTAAACTCTTTTACATTCTTAAAGTTTGCTATATTGAACCTATAGGTTATATGATTAATTGAATGTCTAGAGATTTGGCACACATTTTGAACCTTTTCTGTCTGTGCACGAGAATGTATATTCACTTGATTTTCATAGCACATTCAATTGATTAAAATTTTGAAAGTTATAGAGGCTGTAAAATAAATAAATAAATAATATGGGAAAAACATGGAGCAAAGCACATCCTGTGACACATGCTATGGTATGTACAGGGTGCTCATATGTTGATCCTAATATCACATTTATGTGTGTGAATTATGGGGAAGGCTGTTTGAACCAATATGATGTATAGGTTAAAGAATGTGCTTTCCCTGAAAAAGGTAGTTTTAGCCTCAGACAGTTAGAACAACTGAAACTTAATTTAGATACAAAGGGGGGAGAGAGAGAGAGAGAGAGAGAGAGAGACCTCTAAAACAAAGAGCGAAGTGCAGCTTTTAGCAGACTGGAAGGCATTTGCTGAATGGCAGAGCGAGGCACATAGAGAGAAAAAATGTCAGGCAGGGCCCTCATCTGTTTCTCAGTGTGCTAAATTGCAGAAAGCCAATCCCGACCTGGATCGTCGCCCCACCACGACGCCCACAGCCAGTAAGGAGGGAGGAACCTGCCATTTCAGAGGCACCTCCTCACGATGAAGCGGCCCAGCCTACGCCACTCTATCCGAACCTGTCAGAACTGAGCCACAACCCCCACCGAACTATGTGCCAGCCGTCCTATCTTCACCGGTGGCGTTACACACGAGATCCCAAGTGAAGGAACCAACAACATAGCTGCCTGAGGGCTTCAGACCAACAAAATCAGACAGGGAAGGGACACGCCATGGTAAATGCCCCAATGCTAGAAGTGGCCAGAGAAGGAGGCCCTATGCTAGTTCACAGACCCTGGACATTGGAGGACATCAGGAGCAACATGACGCATCTGCCGGCGCTCCGTGAAGTAGGAGGACGAAAGTTTGGGGATGAACTTCAGATATTCTGCAGAGAATTCAGACCCACCACTCATGAACTACGACGACTGCTCATGGCGAAACTTGGCATGGACTGGGTCAAGGTTTCATGTGAATTCCCAAAGAATGATTTCCGCCTGATCAACCCACAGTTGGATGATGGATTCAACGCAAGGTACAGAGCACAAATCACAGTGCTCCAGCAGAGGCTGACAAACACATTTCCTGTGCAAATGGCCATGACAAAAATAGCAAAGTGCAAGTAGCAAGATTCAGAGACTGTGTCCCAGTATCTATCTCGTCTCACTGAAGTCCATGATGCAAATTAAGACCAGTAGCACTGGCAGATGGATAAGCAGCCGAAGTCACGGCATGGGAAGCACATCTCAGAAACAGCTTCATGAATGGTATGAAACCAGAGATCGTTGCTATCGTAAAACGTCAACGCATTACCACGGAGACTGGTAGAATGATATGCAATCCATGTGGAGAAGCTCCTACGAGAGGCAAAGGAAAGAAAGATGGAGAGGAAAACCAAAAGGACACTGACTAGGAAGGCCAGGTGGCAACCTGATACAACTTCACATGTTTTATCTGCGGAAAAGTTGGACATTTTGCAAGAGACTGTCCAGAGCAGAAGCGAACCGACAGGCGGACCTAAGGGAAGGGGGATGCACCTGGGAACAGAAGAGGTGACATCAGACACCCAAACTATCAGTTAGCTCACAAAGAACAGGAATATATGCACACACCCACATCCAACAGTAGTCAGACTGACAATTCACAAATGTCTGAACCTGTCATGACCCTTAACCTTATAAAATACAGCACCTCTCCTTTCACAAAGTTACCACGTATATCTCTTGTAATTAATGGGCAAAGTGTCACATTTTTGGTAGATTCAAGCGCAACATATTCAGTAATAAAACACTGCGAATTAAAAGAATCCCCAATTCACGGCCACTGCACTCCATGGGCGTGACGGGACATTCAGTATTAGAACGTTTCTCTGAACCGCTTGCTTGTGAATGTGAAAATGGGAAAAAAATAACCCACCAATCCCTAATTTCGTCTTCATGTCTAGTCAATCTACTGGGCAGGGATTTAATGTGTGTTTTACACTTAAATTTGATGTCCTCACCTTGGAGTAACAATAACTGATGACTCATCTGATCTGATGGGAACTCCATTTGTTAAAGAAACAGAGCTCTGTGTTTATCAAAGGTCCAAGCATCACAAGCCTACAGCCTGTGCTCATTTGTTGACGTTGGCACATGATAAGATGAAGGACAACTATGTTGATTTTATGCTGTCCTCTGCCCTTCATCGCACAGCGCAAATGCATGAAGGAGGAGAATTTAATTTTGAGAAAGAATGGTTTATCGATATCCCAGAAAGCGAAGAGCTGTACCTAAAGGAACTATATTGGTGTGACAAATTCTGTGCATGTTCAGTCAAATTGAGTGACACGCAGTTGCGTGTATTTTTTGTCTCAGAATCAGCGCCTCACGTCTCATTAGCCAAAATAAAGAACAAACAGTAGAAAGACGTGGGACCATGGGTCAGATTATGTGAGAGTGGGAAAATTACAGATTGGGAACAGAAACACACCTCCAACATATGGTACAGTCCGACGCTGGGAGTTTATAAAAATTCTTTCTGGATATGTGCAAGGTTAACCGGAATGTTATTTGTCATGACAAGGGAATGTTTCTAAACCTTGGGACAAGCCCCACACGCCTAGAGATACACCCACAATTGAATAAGGTGCCACTCGGGCTTTGGGCCCAAGGGAAACATGACGTAGGCCTGATTAGAAGGGCACCACCAGTCATGATCACGCCCAAATCTGACTTTACGCCCAGACAATCTCAATACCTTCTTAAATCAGAAGCTATTGAGGGCATTAGACCAGACTTCAATTCATTATTGAAGGGAGGGGTCATTGTTCCCTGTTCAGATTCACCGGTGCGCACCCCAATATTCCAGTGAGAGAAGCAAGAAAAAACCCTACAACCTGATGAATGGAGATTTGTACAAGATTTGCAAGCGGTTTATGCAGCAGTCAAACAGAGCGGTCCAGACGTGCCAAATTCTTACACTATATTAAACCAGGTTCCAGCAAATAGTGAATGGTTTTCAGTTGCAGATTTAGCTAATGCATTTTTCAGTATACGTCTTGATAAAGACAGTTTCGGTTTGCATTCATATTTGACGGACGTCCTTACACTTTCACTCGCTTGTGTTAAGGGTATTGAGAGTCACTAATTTATATACAACCAAATGCTAAAAGACAGCTTAGCACCTCTACCACTTTCTACAGTGCAGTGTGAAACTGACACTATAAAATTGTTGCAGCATCTTGCCAAAGAAGGCCACAAAGCCAGTCTCTCCAAATTACAGTATGTGCAGCAAGAAGTGAGAGTCTTGGGTCATGACATTTCTGCAAAGGGAAAGAAACTCTCAGCTGACAGAGTATATGCAGTCCAGAAGATTTCCAAGCCTCTGATGAAGGAACAAGTTCTCTCTATCCTAGGTATATGTTCGTATCGCAGAACTTTCATTCTAAACTATTCCAATCTAGAAGCAGCACTCAGAGAGATGGCATATGCGACAGGTTGGACAGCTCATTCCCAGGTAAGTTGGATCGAGTCGCTGCAGAGTTTCCCCTGTGTGTACGTGCAGTAGCAGCAGCTGAGAAAGCTGTGGTGGCATCCAGAGACCTGGTAGGTTATTCAGAATGGACCCTTCTGGTTCCATGTGAAGTATTATTACTCATGCTTGAACCTCATACCTGTCCACCCAACCGTGGCTGCACCATAACACTATACTACTAGATATGGCAAATATCACTATAAAATGATGTACTGTCCTTAACCCTGCTACTCTTCTTCCAACAGAGGAAGATGGGGAACTACATGACTGTGTCGTACTAACTAATGAACTCTGCTCCCCTAGAGTCGACCTGAAGGATGTCCCATTGGAAAACCCAGAGTTGATCCTTTTTGTGGATGGGTCTGCGTCACGTGACCCAGACAGGTAAAAATCGAGTGGACTATGCAGTAGTAACCACACACGAGACGATCGTGTCAGGAAGTCTCCCCTCAAACCTTTCAGCACAAGCAGCGAGACCGTATGCCCTCATAGAGGCATGAAGACATGCTGAGGGACAGTCAGTAAATATCTACACAGACAGTAGACATGCCTTTGAGATAGTACATGATTTGGGGACAATTTGGAAACACAGGAACTTCCTGATGAGTTCAGGAACATACATAGCCCACCACAAACTAGTCTCTGAGCTGCTGGACGCAGTCCTACTCCCAAAAACTATTGCAGTATGCAAATGTGATGCACACACTAACAAATTAGTGTTAGTTCTTCTCTTAACAGATAGGTGGTATCTGTTAGTAAGCCCTGTCACAGAAATAAATTCACAAATCACCGGGACCGTTCCCGACAACATTGGGGGTCCAGGGGTAGACCCTTAATCTGGAAAGATAAACCAAAGTGCAATATTGAAGTTTATTGGGTGGAAAACTTAATGATCAATCATGCCAATCGCATCGTTGCAGCAGAAAGAGTGCATGATGCACACACTTATACCCAAATTTGGTATTTAGCTGATCGTGGTGACGGGACCATGTGCCTAAGGTGACATGATTTCTACAGTGAGGGAAAAAAGTATTTGATCCCCTGCTGATTTTGTACGTTTGCCCACTGACAAAGAAATGATCAGTCTACAATTTTAATGGTAGGTTTATTTGAACAGTGAGAGACAGAATAACAACAAGAAAATCCAGAAATACGCATGTCAAAAATGTTATAAATTGATTTGCATTTTAATGAGGGAAATAAGTATTTGGCCTCCTCTCAATCAGAAAGATTTCTGGCTCCCAGGTGTCTTTTATACAGGTAACGAGCTGAGATTAGGAGCACACTCTTAAAGGGAGTGCTCCTAATCTCAGCTTGTTACCTGTATAAAAGACACCTGTCCACAGAAGCAATCAATCAATCAGATTCCAAACTCTCCACCATGGCCAAGACCAAAGAGCTCTCCAAGGATGTCAGGGACAAGATTGTAGACGTACACAAGTCTGGAATGGGCTACAAGACCATTGCCAAGCAGCTTGGTGAGAAGGTGACAACAGTTGGTGCAATTATTCGCAAATGGAAGAAACACAAAAGAACTGTCAATCTCCCTCGGCCTGGGGCTCCATGCAAGATCTCATCTCGTGGAGTTGCAATCATCATGAGAACAGTGAGGAATCAGCCCAGAACTACACGGGAGGATCTTGTCAATGATCTCAAGGCAGCTGGGACCATAGTCACTAAGAAAACAATTGGTAACACACTACGCCGTGAAGGACTGAAATCCTGCAGCGCCCGCAAGGTCCCCCTGCTCAAGAAAGCACATATACATGCCCGTCTGAAGTTTGCCAATGAACATCTGAATGATTCAGAGGACAACTGGGTGAAAGTGTTATGGTCAGATGAGACCAAAATGGAGCTCTTTGGCATCAACTCAACTTGCTGTGTTTGGAGGAGGAGGAATGCTGCCTACGACCCCAAGAACACCATCCCCACCGTCAAACATGGAGGTGGAAACATTATGCTTTGGGGGTGTTTTTCTGCTAAGGGGACAGGACAACTTCACCGCATCAAAGGGACGATGGACGGGGCCATGTACCGTCAAATCTTGGGTGAGAACCTCCTTCCCTCAGCCAGGGCATTGAAAATGGGTCGTGGATGGGTATTCCAGCATGACAATGACCCAAAACACACGGCCAAGGCAACAAAGGAGTGGCTCAAGAAGAAGCACATTAAGGTCCTGGAGTGGCCTAGCCAGTCTCCAGACATTAATCCCATAGAAAATCTGTGGAGGGAGCTGAAGGTTCGAGTTGCCAAACGTCAGCCTCGAAACCTTAATGACTTGGAGAAGATCTGCAAAGAGGAGTGGGACAAAATCCCTCCTGAGATGTGTGCAAACCTGGTGGCCAACTACAAGAAACGTCTGACCTCTGTGACTGCCAACAAGGGTTTTGCCACCAAGTACTAAGTCATGTTTTGCAGAGGGGTCAAATACATATTTCCCTGATTAAAATGCAAATCAATTTATAACATTTTTGACATGCGTTTTTCTGGATTTTTTTTTTGTTATTCTGTCTCTCACTGTTCAAATATATCTACCATTAAAATTATAGACTGATCATTTCTTTGTCAGTGGGCAAACGTACAAAATCAGCATGGGATCAAATACTTTTTTCCCCTCACTGTATAGGTCCCACATAAGCCCGCAAAGTTCTTTAGGAGACTATTGCTGCAGATTGGACAACAATTAGTAGTTAAAAGTCCATATGCCAAGATATTGGCCGCCTCTGTAAACCGTTCTGTATCGCCTTTCATCAGAAGAATCACTGCCAACAGTGCTACCCACACAACGTCACACGTCCCCTCGTCACACAGACACATAATGGTTATTCCATCATTGAGCACAGGCGGTCTGCGATACGCAACCCTCCGCAGACTAGTGAGATGGGGCTTGATTGGCTGAACTCAGTACTCGGGGGATGGGGCTCGTGATTATTAACTGTCTGTCTACCAATAGGTGCAATAATTCTTCTTGTCTTGCTCATTTTGCCTGGTACTGTTTCTCTCGTTCGGAGCAGTCTCTCACTCTCGTTGAAATCACTAATGACCAAACGCTGATGTTGACAAAGACTGAGTACGATCCCTATGATGACCAACCTGACTTGTATCCTAAACCTGACTGGGTATCAGATCCTCCCAGCGACGATGACGACTCATTGACGTCCATTTCACACCTATTCTAAATATTCCTTTGATCATGACGACTCTCATTTCACTCCAAAATGAGCTTGCTTGACTACAGGATACTTTACATCTGCAAAAACAGCCTTAGCGCATTCATTATGTCTATTTCATGATGAATTCAGTTGAACCTTGAAAGGATTCTGAAGTTCTGATGTACTCACAGCATACTAATTTCTCTGTTAATTTTAGTTATCATATTTTGTAATGATAAAATGGGGGAAATGTGAGGGTAATTATTCATTTTTACTTTGTAATAATTTTGTTTCTGTTCATCTGAGGATAACACCTAAGAAGGCCAGGTCATGTCACTGAGATCAGTACAGAATGTTTATCTGCTTACAGAGACACAAACATGTTCTTCTGTTCAAGGTTCGTCTGCACATCTTCTAAGACCCTAAAACAAAGCCTGTCTGAACTGCCTCAAACTGCTTCTTATCGGTACACAGAAGTGTGTCATGCTCTGCGTTTCATATATATAGTAGTGGTTCAGCACAAGCGCTTTAGAGCGCTCTCATTATTCTATCCTGTATTAACCATCTTTCTGTAATAAACCTTTTTTTTTTTTTACTTTCAGAGGACGAGTCTGCGAGTGTTGTCTAATCTCCACGACATAAGTAGGGGCCTTAGGGGACTCCGGCACAAGGGGAGATCCCATGCCAAGCTTGTACGGAAACATATGCCCCTTTCAAAAACACTGTAAAAGGTTTATGAGACCACAGAGAGATGCCATTCATAGTGCTGAGGTTTACTAATATGGCAGCCAAATATACCTTTCACATAGAAACTTGTCTGGCAGTTGCTGAAAAAAAGTTAGCATTTCTGCTTGCCATCCTGTACGGGAAGACCCTTTCATTAGAAAAGACTTCTGCATCTCCACATGGGTCCCTCTCACTAACACCAGTACATGTTTCCATTTGTGGTGTGTCTGAAATGCCTGTAGCTTCAGCATTCTTAGGGGAATTACTCTTGTGACTGCCATCATCAATCCTAGCATCCTCAACAGAAGCCGGTAGCACACATAGCATATTGGTAAGCATCATTTGCCAAATCATTTGCCAAATTGCTGCCCGGCAGCCCAAATTGGGCTGCCGGGTTGGCAAAAATAAAGAGTAAATCTAGCCTCATGCCGATGAATCATGTGGCCTGCTTCAATGTTAGAGAGTTCACCATGAGACCTTGTGCTGTACTGAGTTCCCAAAAGGCCTGCTCCTTGGTTCGGGGAACACAAAAAAAATGGACAGAATGGGCGCTCGGCAAAAATACCCATCGCTAGAGAGACCAAAGATTTCAGCTTTGGAATGCATACCTTCGAAAGCACGTGTGTTCTCAGGTGATGGAGGCAGGAAAATAAGCATTGCACAAGTCCAATGATGTGAACCAGTCCTGTAGTTGCATGCTTGAACTATATCTGAATAGTTTAGCATATGAAAAGGGAGGGAATATTAAGAACCAGTCAAGAACTGGTTGAAAACCACCATAAGGAGTTGAGTAGAACTGTGAGGTCAAAACAAAGGGTTCTAAATCAACTTAATTCCTTGTTTCCTATCAATTGTTTCCTTGCAACACTGTCATGAGGACCCAATGATCATATGCAGGTGCTGCCCAAAGTTGGATGTTTTTAGCTGCTCAGTGGGAATCGTTAGTAGTCGGATGTGCTGCTTAGAGTGGAACCTTATGGGCAAACCAGGTTGTGCAGACCTAATAGTACCATTTGGCAAGTATGGTGAATTTGATTCTGAAACCTCCTATTCAAGGCTTCAATTACTGCATTGGTGAACATGAACAAGCTCCAAATTTCAGCATTAATAACTCAAGTAACATTAGCAATGCAACAAATTAAGTCTAAATGTTTACTAAATACACCAGCATTAGCTAGTTTTATTCAGTCTTCAGTGTGGCTAAAACTAAAACCAAATTAGTATCAAATAAATGACAGCATTAAGGCTACGATATGTTGTATTGTTTCTTTCGATACAAGGCTCTCAATTCAATACATATGCAGATCGAACAATACTTTTGCCAGACAGCATAATAAAATTACACGCCCTCCTCTGAAAAAAGCAGCTCCCTTTTAATCTTGAATCAGCAGAGGCTACAGGGATTTAAAAAATAAAAATAAAAACAAAAACCTACGCACTATTATCACGAGACAATACAATAGTATGCTAGTTTACTAATGCACTAGCTCCCATGTTGAGCAGTTGAGCAACACACTGGCATGAATACCGTAAACATACGGCTAATATGGTGCATGTGCACACACACACACATACACACAGCAAACTCTCTGCTATGTGTAGGCAGCCTTCCCTCGCTGATTCAGTCCTGGCTGAAGAGATCACAGTGGCGATTGGGAAGTTCATGTTCAGTAGTGGAGAACACTGGATTCAGGGAGTACACAGAGCTGCGTGACTCTGAGACAACAAGAAAAGCCTCGTGCTTCACACAGGCCACACTGTGAGTCATGCCAGTAACAGCTAGACATAAAAAAAAAAATTTGTTACATTCTAATACGCAGCTTTTGTCTCGTTATACACTGCTGAATTGTTCACATAAACACTATACACAATCTTTATTAATTTTCAATTATTTGCATTTTTATCATGTTGGATGTTTTAATTCATTGGAAACAGAAACCTATGGGACTCAGGAGGGTAGTGGTGGCTTGGCGGTTAAGGCTCTGGGTTACTGATCGGAAGGTGGGGAGTTCAAGCCCCAGCACTGCCAAGCTACCACTGCTGGGCCCTTAACCCTTTCTGCTCCAGGGGTGCTGTATCATGGCTGACCATGCGCTCTGACCCCAGCTTTCTGATATGCTGGGATATGCGAAGAAAAGAACTTCACCGTGCTGTAACGTATATGTGATCTATAAACACTCATTATCATTATTCAAGCAATGCTTATTTTCACTGTATTGAAAATGTATTGTATTGAAATTGTTTCGCTACACCCCTATACAACATCTAACTAAATTTGATAATGAACTTAACTCTGGGCCTCCAGGTGTAAATACTGGAACCCACTATTCAGTCTCACTCGTGCATTTTGCCCCAGTGCCGCAAACGTACTAAATAAGGTATTGTTTTATTCTGGCTGCCAATATACCTATTTCAACTGATGGATGGAATAAACATTAGTTCATGCAGATGTGGATTATTAAATTCATTATGTAAAAAGTGTTACAAGTGTTGTGCATTATTTATCATGAATATTATGATTATACATGAATGTTATCTTTATTTATATCCTGAACATTTAGGACACAGAATGTAAAACCGCTAACAGTGGTTCTGATACCAAGTCTCTGAGTTGGAGCAGCCGTTGGAGATTCGGTCCTATAGTAGCTGTTCTAAAGTTAGAACTCAATCTAGCACAAAACAGGATACAACTGTTTCATGCTGTTCATCATAGCCAGAAGTCAGATTACCTTCATATTCCTAGAATAGCTGAAATGTACGAAATGACCAGCTACAGGTATGTGTGAATGGAAGGAAGAGAATGGCACACTTTATCTGAAAAAAAATACACTCCAAGGCCAGGGGAGCCCGAGCGGCTGGCTTGTCTGTGAGAATTAGCAACAGATGTTGTCTCCAGAGTCATACTGTACCGCTAACATCACTGGTACATGCGTTATTTATTACTTCTGCATAATTAACTTAAGACTATCATATTCTCATCAGGCTATGGATGTTACTGATTGTATGAGTAAACAAAAGGTATTTACAACTTCAGATATGAAATATGCCAGTAAGGGAGCACCTTCTCCCCTTGCCAAAACTTCAAACATCGTGAATGAATTAGTAGCCAAGTGGTAATAATTCAAAATTGGTAAATGGTGCTATATTTAGGTTGGCAGTAAGCCAGAATGCCAATGTCTTTACTTCAGCACTCCAAACAATGAAGCCCCACATGGTCACGGTACTTCCAACAACTGCATACTTACCAAGTTGACATGCAGGTACACAGCACAGCAAAATGCTTCAATGCTTTTTAAAGACTAATAGGTTACAACACAATACCATTAGCAGTTACACAAGGTGTGGGGTGTACTGGCATAACACAACTCGCTACACTGTGTAATTCTTAATTTAGACCTTGCAGTCAGCAATTTCACATGAAATGTTGGGGGGGATTTAAAAAAAAAAAAAAAAAAAAGTGTATTTATGGAGTGTGCTATCAAAAAGTGCCAAACTGTTCATCTTTCCCAACTCATAATTTTCTATAATACTTGTGTATACTTGCACAAGTGCATACTTGCACAAGCCAAACCGATTATCTTTCGATTTTGTTTCATCCTTTTATGGTAAAAACTTTAAAAACGTAGCTATATTTGTGCAGCCAAAGTTCATATTCTGAGTAGACAACAATTATTTTGGCTGCGAGTTAGAGATCTGCGATGCCATAGCTAGAGATCTGTGCTTCTGAAAGAGCAATATTCTTTGTGAGTTCAAACCTGTGTCTGTGCTCTTTCACAGACATTCCTGTGTTCCTACTTTCCCACTGTAAATCAGACCTTAACATTTAGCTTGACATTGTCTACTCTTAAGTGTAGCTGTCCGAGCACTCTGTGTTCTGAATGAGGCTACATAGGAGCTAGCTGATAAATTACAATGATAATTTTATGATGCACAATGACTGTCAAACAAATGTTGTCAAAAAAAATAGACATGCAATCCACTTATATCTTACTATTATAGTATTACGAACTACAAAAGCACAACCGAATTGTGAAACTTTTCAAAATTAAAACAACCTTTTAAAGAACAGTGTAGATCTAAACATACTTGAGCTCCAGCTCATTCCTTGAACGGCTTTATGCTTAAAGCTAGGCCTCAAACACACTAATTTTATATATATTCAGACCATTTAAATGTTTCACTGACTCCGTTACTGTGTCAGCTCCACTACTGGAGCAAGCCTTGGTCAGAAGGTGACAAGGAAGAATAATGAATGAAACTTGTTGAGAGAGATCAACAGAGATTGGCCAGACTGGTTCGAGCTGACAAAAAGGCTACAGTAACTCATAACCACTTATACAATTGTGAATGCAACTCAGAATGCACAACACATCAAACCTTGAGGCAGATGGGCTACAACAGCCGGAGACCAGGTCGGGTTCCACTTCTGTCAGCCAAAAACAGAAAGCTGAGGCCGCAGTGGGCACAGGTGCACCAAAAATGGACAGTTAAAGACTGGAAAAACATAGCCTTGTCTGATGAATCTTGAAGAATCCATGGGCCCAACCTGCCTTGCATCAACAGTCCAGGCTGGTGCAGGTGGTTTAATGGTGTGGGGAATGTTTTCTTGTCCCATTCTGGGCTGACCATGTGCAGCCCTTCATAGCCACAATTTATCCATCTTCTAATGGCTACTCCCAGCATGACAACGCAGCATGTCACAAAGCAAAAGTCGCCTCAAACTGTTTTTCATTAACACAACAATGAGTTCAGTGCTCTTCATTGGCCTTCCCCGTCATCAGATCCGAATCCAATGTGGTAGAACGAGAGATTCGCAGTATGAAAGTGCGCCAGAAAAATCTGCAGGAATTGCGTGATGCAATCATGTCAACATGGACCAGAATCTCAAAGGACTGTTTCCAAAATCTTGTGCAATCCATGCCACTAAGAATTGAGGCTGTTTTGAGCGCAAAGGGAGGCCCTACCCAGTATTAGTATAGAGCTCCTAATTAACTACACAGTGAGTGTATGCAGAAATAAATTAAACTCTTTTTATGATACTATAAAGAGACAAGTAAATGTAAAAATATTAGCCTATCACAAAATGCCATTTAAAAAATACTACTATACATACTATATTTACATTACATAGACAGACATTATACATAGATTCTTTATTCTTCCACTAAGGGTTACGCAGCCAAACACAGAATGAAATAGGGAGCTTAACAACTAAAAGAATGCCTAAAATGCTGCTACGCAAGCTGACCTTGTTGTAGCCCCTCCCACTCCAGTACAGTAACATACTAACATAGGTGCCTGTGCTCCCTGTGCCCCCATGCTGCATTCCTCAGCCAAGCCACCTGTTAGCACTCATTGATGCCAGTTTATTCACGCTTGTTCACACTGGAGGGAAAAACCACTCAGATAGGCGAAACAGATGGAGGAGAGTGCCACTGTGGGTATGCTGAGGAGGCCATCCAAACAGCACCTCCTGCCATGATTTAAACAGGAACCTGCTTACAGATGCACGCTCAAAAGAGGGAGTCAAACACTTTTACAGGAATGCAGAGAAGCCTTAGAGGCTGCTGCCTTGAAAACAGGAGTACATAAAGGCAGTTTTCAACCGTGTTGTGAAAATCTGAGAGAGTTACTTGTTAAAGATACATTCCTTTACAACAAAATACATGTTTATAAGGTTCTCAAAGAGCAGTCTGTGAAGCATAGTCAAGGAATCTGCCATTCGCTTTGCCCTTTAGTAACATTAAAGTACAGAAAATCACAATCCACCATAACCAAGGTTATCGTGTTTATTTATTATTGAGTTCAAACAAAATTTTCGGGGGGTGGGGGGGCTGGGGCGGAGTGTGATGTATTTGCCTTGAGACGTAGTTTATCTATAAACTTCGCATGCCAGCTATGTGAGCTCTGCCATTAGTAGTCTGTCTTTGCAGAGCTGCTGTTCAACACAGCACAGAGACAGCATTCACAAAATTTGCGATCGCAAAATCCTGGAGGGACTGACTGATGGTAGCAACCTAGCTGGCTATGTTTAGCTATTAAAAAATGCCTGGTTGCTTTTGCTGTGTATTTTTTATTTTTTTAATTGTTTGCTTATTTTTTACCCTGCCTTTTATACCTAGCCAGCTAATGTCAGGATGCTACGTCCTCTACCTCACAATAAAAAAAATTTTCTAAGCCTGGACATAATGACTGACATATGACATATCTAATATGCTGTATAATGATATGATCCTAAATCTCTGTCAAATCCAACAGCTCTGACTGTAAATTACTTTTATTGTACTTTTTCAACTTCCATGGCAACTCCCAACAGTTCAGGTATGCCTTTTTTCCACACATTTTCAATACCCTAATTTAACATCATGATGAATATGATCTAGTTTGTAGTAAAATCTTACAAACCAGAGCTGTGCAATATGACTGTAGAACTTGGAAGCTGACAAAAGTATCTGAATATTAAATAAATGTAGTATATAATATAGTATACATACACATATACACACATACACATATACACACATACATACACATTATATTATATACACACACACACACACACACACACACACACACACACACACACACACACAGAGTGCCCGCCACTAATATTGGCACCCTTGGTAAATATGAGCAAAGATGTCTGTTGTTTAACCTTTATGTTTTATTTTTTTAAAGATCACAAAAATACTCTGTTCTCATGGAAATCAAACAATTGCAAACAAAATACAGGTTTATCTATAAAAAAAATAAAATAAAAAAAGGGCGTTAAATATAGGTGTGCAACAATTATTGGCACCCTTTTCGTCAATACTTTGAGACATGTATAGACATCATAATTTAAAGATCTTGGGGTTTTTTTTCTTCGTTTTGAACTTGCTAAACTTTGAAAAGAATTAAATGAATCTAAACAGTAGATATAAACCATAACGTGGTAAGTGCGTCTAAAGTTTTTACATTATACTGAAATAGCTAAACTCCTATTACTAACCTTTACCAGCAAGCTAACACTGCCGTAGCCTAACTAGCTAAAACATTACCAAACAGTCACGCTGGGCATACGCTAAGCATCAAGTGTTCAGCATCACTGAAGAACACTAGCTATTTGAGTAGAAAATTCAATTCTTTATTTGTTTGAACATGCTGAAACTGTCTCCGTTTCCCTGGGATTTACGTTCTGTATTTCTGATTTGTATTAATGAGATTTGTATTTAGGGTTCTGATTTTTTGGTGTGACCTGTACATTTGAACTCAAAACAAAGAAAAAACACGGGCAAAAATGTAACATCATTAAATATACCAGATCAAATCGTCAGAGCTTTTCTGACAAATCTGCGCGTGACCCAGCAAAGTGGAAAAGGCTAGAACAGGAACTTCTACTTCCTTTGGCTCAGTGTAGTCTGGCCCCGTGTAAACAGCATTCAGACAAGTTCCTGAGTTTCGGACAGTTTTAAAGAGAACAGTAACTAAAGCTGGAGTGGGGATTACAGCTGGGGGGGGGGGGAGGAGGAATCTGGAACCTTTTGAACAATCATTGTGTGACCTATTAACTTAAGTACTAAAGTGGTGTACTTAAGAGGTAAGTGTTGGAGTCAATGTGGGAGGTTAGAGAGTATTACCATTAATAAACCGTTTACAAAACAGGAAATAAGAAAAATAAATAAATAAATACCACCACCATGCGACATGAATATACAATCGGTTTTAAAAGAAAAGAAAAAGAAAAATATAATACCCATAACAAGCTGTTTTTTTTTTGTTTTTTTGGAAAGTAAACCCTACAAGTCTACCTCATGGACCAATCACCACCAATGAAGACGCCTTTTAAGTAACCAGCTGATTTATGAACCTTGGCATATTAAGGCGAAAAAGTATTTTGAGCCAGATCCACAGAAGTGCAATGATGCTTCGAGTCTAAATATCTTCCCAAATTGCGGGGAAAGTTGAACGAAATCTAGCTCCATGTTACGGCTCTCGGTTCCTCAGACTAAGAGGGTGAAAATGCAGGAACTGGATTTTATTACAGGCTTTTTGTTAGACACGTACGGTGACCTGCAGTTTACAGAGGGAAATCGATAATCATCCAGGATTAACAACGCACCGAGAGCATTACTTCTACTCTACAGAACCATCAAAAACTCCAAAGGGAGATCGTTTTCCGTTTCCTCTCACTGAAGCAGCGTGCATCTTTTTTGGGTTTGGTTTTTTTTTTTGAGAAAATTTAAACAAACATGTGATGTGCGAGAAAAATCGAGTGACATCACATAACTTCTGAGTAAAATGACATGCTTTTATCACGAACAGCATAATTTCAACAAACGGAGGCAAACACCAGAACGGAAAAAAATTTTACTCGTGGAAAGAACAACTACAACAAATGAAACAGCCACCTAACCGTTCTTAATAATAATAATAATAATAATAATAATAATAATAATAATAATAATGCTTACATTTTGTTGCTACTGTCCCCATACAACCAATAAGCTACTACTTCAACAAGAAAGAAAATAACTTACACCACATGAACCTCAAGTCTGAGCATCTTCTGTGGTTTAATTTCCAGTGAGAACTTTATCTTCGCTCTTCTCTGCCTTGCTCTCCTTGTGGTGTGTCTGGCTCGTGAAATCACTCGGCCTGTTGCGTTCCTCCGTAGTTGTTTGGTTTGGGGGGGGGGGGGGGGTTTGGGTGAACTTTGCTCTCTGTTCAGAGACCACACTGTGCTCTTCTGGACCAAAATGTGTCGCTCGAAAAAAGGACGAACGTTCAGACATTCACATGCTGACAATATTCCAAGACAGCGTGCTTAAAAACATCGAATAGGGCATCAGATACTGTATACAAGATAATTAGATTACATACCAGCATCAGACACTAACAATCAATATTATTCAGATGGGATTGTCAGATTAGCAGGCAAATCTGTATCAAGTTAATCACTTCTGTGAAACCTGCTGAAAACAATCATTAGTTAATAGGTCGAAAGGGGAAAACTGTTGAGAAGTCTAACTAGACGGCATATTTTAACGTAGCATAAGAATAAAAAATAAATAATAATAATCATAATTTTACAAGCACACACAAAACATTTAATGAGGCGCTTTGATTTAGAGCGGTCAAAAAGAGTGTGTTCACGGTTAAATCTAGAGCTGCAACAGCTAATCGATAATAATCGATTATGAAGATCTTTGTTAACGAATCTCATTGTCGATTAGTCGGTCTGTGCGCGGCACGGGGAACATTTACTCAGCGTGTTACTTTTGTTTTGAAAACATGCCCCGGCACAGAGTACAGACCAAAGTTGTGTGCCAAATGATGCACTATTGCACTTACACCATGTACTCCACCGCCTAGTGTATGGATTTTAGAAAGGTAGTATCGTCTCAAATGTAACACTAAAGGTTTTTTACTAACTGGAAGCATTAGCCGGTTGCCAGTCGATGGCACATGACGTCAAACGCGCGTGACGTCACGCTGCTAGCTTTAGTAGAAAACCCGGAATCAACGATAATGACTTTCTTCATTTTACAGAGTCATATGTCAGTGTTACCTTTTATGCCCAACATGGCCTCAGTCACCATCAGATGGAGGCGAAATCATCAAGTGACTGAGGAAAAATGTGTGCGCCCTCCAAGTCCTCCAAGTCAAGGTGTGAGAGCATTTAAAACTTTACAAAGCGGAGCTTGTATAGCACGGAAGCATGGCCGCGATGCTGTTGCGCTCCGCTTTGTAAAGTTTGAAATTCTCGCCTTAAAGTTTGAAAAGCACCGATTAACTTATTATTCGGAAAAATTAATCGACCGATTAATCGATTATGGGGGGGAAAATTGTTAGTTAACTGTCAGTTAGGAGAAAATGAGAATTTTTACTTGGACTAGTTAGCGGTGAGTAAATGTAATGGTTGTACTGTAGTGTCAGGCTAAAAGTCTGGCTCACTGAATAATAATAGGTAATAATAATAATCATAATAATCATAATAATAATAATAATAATAATAATAATAATACTAAACATGTGCCTTTTTTAGCATAAGTACTGGCTCACTGCTGACAAAACTAGACTTTACGTGGTTTATGTTGACAACTGGATGAAATACACAGGTTTTGCTTGCTTTTTTCCCCCCGATTCTGGCTTTTGCCACACCTTCCCATAAATTAAATCCACAGGTTTTCCTTCAACATAAACACTTCTGCTCTTCTTTCATACCCTTAATGTGGGGAAGACCAGAATGAAACATGACTTGGTTGCACACTGAAGGTGAATTCCTCACCCAGCCAACGGAGAAATGACCCACTTCCTGAAACAGCTGAAGAATTCCCAGACCGTTTTGTAACTTTACCTCCGGCTACGAGTGTCTTAGATACGACTCACATTCTATTTTAATCATATCTTCCACAACAAATAACTGCATTCTTTCCACTTCCTCGACTTTTATGTTGGTCACTTCATTACAGTTTATGGGGTGATACCCATCGCTACAGCTGGTATGCTAGCAATTAAAACCGGCGATAATAGACACCTGTTGTGGTCCATGTGTGTTCTGCTATGCTAGATTTCACAACCTATTATAAAAAAAAAAACGAAATATATAAGGTTTTGGAACCTCAACCATGGCTGATTGTGCTTGCTTTATATTCTTAACATAAACTTCACAGTTTCATCAACTGTGCGTTATCTGATTAGATCAAATGTCCTTTAACTGTTACCAAGAGTCAAAGTTGAGTGGAAAAAAACGAGTCAGCTGATTATCCCTAAAATACTACAGTGGGCTTTGCTTTTCAGAGGTTTTTTTAGACAGTTTAGGCAGTTTGAGGTTTAC
This sequence comes from Ictalurus furcatus, assembly GCF_023375685.1. Classification (NCBI taxonomy): domain Eukaryota; kingdom Metazoa; phylum Chordata; class Actinopteri; order Siluriformes; family Ictaluridae; genus Ictalurus; species Ictalurus furcatus. The sequence goes on from NC_071259.1 coordinate 8,805,748, forward strand.
AGTTTCAGGGAAAACAGTAAAAAAAAAAAACAAACAAAAAAAACTGCTTTAAAGCTTTTCCTGACTAGTTTACAGAACTATAAATAGTAAAGCAGACACAAAAACAACGTCAAACTGAAATGGTAAAACCTAAACATACATAGCTCTAAAAATACACAGGTATGATGGAGCACAACTTATACCACTACCATCATTAAACATATTATTCAGTAACTACACTGAGACTAATGGGAAATAGGTGTGTAGTTATGACAGTGACTACGTTTACATGGACAGCAGTAATCTAATTACTGACCTTACTCTGAGTAAGACAATATTGTGATTAAGGTGTTTACAGGAGTCGCTTTTAGAATACTCCTTTCATGTTCCTGTTTTACATGTTACAGAACATAGAGCTATTAACGGCACACGCCATTACATCACTGCGCCACGCGTCCGACGTTCCCTCCAGAATTTCAGGTATCGAAATACAGTTCGTCTTCGTTATGGTACCGTATACAGTTCCGGGTGTTTTTCATCTTTAATTTCATGAAAGCTTTAAGTGCAGGTAATTATTTGTCATGCTGTACGTGCAAATAGACGACTGCTTGAAGCCGTGGGCTGCGTCTGAAGTAGCCACAATACACGTATAGTCGGTAAGTACGCGGTTTCAGATGCAGCCATACTCTCTTGTTTGCCGTAAAACGGTTGAGCACTGCCGTGTGTGTATGTGTCCTGTTGCAAAATGCGGTGAAAACTCTCACACGACGTTAATAGTGTGATTAAGGTGTGTACATGTCTGTAATACACGTCGATAATGTGACTAAAACAGGAATACGCCACATGTCTTAATTCAATTTGTGTTTACTTCAAGTATGACTTTAGTGGGATTAAGGTCATCAATAATCGCTGTTTACATGCTAGTTTCTTAATCAGAGTATTGTATTCATCGGGTTAATATGAGATTATTGTTGTCCATGTAAACATACTGAATGAGAAATGAAAACGTGCACTGGGAGTAGGTCATTAGGTCAATAATCATTTTTCATGATTCGTAATTGAATCGTCTTAGGAAAGGCGTTACTAACCTTGATGAACCCCATTGTGATGGAACTCGCTCACTCACACGCACACGCTGCTACAACTAGATTCAACAAAATGTCTCCGTGAAACGGACAGAAAAATAGGGCTGGGCGATATGACAACAATATCATATCACGATACTTGAGGACATTTCTACGATACACCATGTGGATCTAACAAAATGTCTGCAAAACAGGATTAAAATAAACAAACAAAAATACATTAAACTGAGTTTGACGGTTGTTTAATGCCTACAAAGTCAAAGCAGACTGACTTTTAAAACAATTACGTCAAAATCAATGGCAACCATTCAGTGCCATTTCATTCACAATTATTAAAAAACGAAAAAAATGCATCACCATACCAACGATATCTCAGAAAAGTGTATTCAGCGTAATCATCATATTATATCGATATATCACCCAGCCCTACGTCTAACTAGCTTATACACACACACAGTTTTAGCCAATTTCTTGGTGTTCCACATTGCTACAAAGGTCCTTTTTTTTTTTTTTTTTTTTTTTTTTTTTTCAAACCTGGGGCCATTGTGAACGTTCCATTTAAGCATCTCACTATCTAATCGCAATGATTAGAATGGGTCAGAGTTTGCTTAAACTCTGCATTTTCCCATTGGTCCGATTAAGACAAGCTCTCCTCTGTACGGATAATGAGGACTTATCTCCTCATCATACTGCAAGCGAGATCCTCTGAAGTACCACTGATAATGACGATGACGTAATCATAAGCCTGTTCTGGAAACTTAATAGAAAAATCACACCCACCCCCCCATACACGTTTTAAATGAATACATTACCGTTGCTTTTGGGTCTGTTTTACATTCAAACTTGTTTTTAAAAAGGACAACCTACAGAAAGTTAATATTATGCAGAATTGTCTTATGGTATGACGGCAGCTTGCCGAGGTAGACATCGACTGCCTGGTACAAAACTATACACTGGTGCACTTCTTGCAAGTGACTTACAAACTCACTTGAAATCTGGTGTCATCAGTACAACACACTATCGATCTATCTATAGAGCTAACTATCACAGCCTAGGCTAGTGACGACAGACAAGAAGATCAGCAGCGTTAACAATCAGTGGCACTTACTCACCAAGGCCTTTCTGAGTATATTTCCCGCTCTGTGAGTGTGAGAAAAGTTACAGGAGCTGGTGTGTGCTGCTGGAGGACCCGGTCGGCATTTAGTCCTTTGTGTGCCTTATCAGCAGGGATTAGGCAGGAGGGCACGGTGGAAACGAACGCAGAGCTTTCAGCTGACGGCTCCAGCGCCCACTGCTCTGTTGCACACGTTGCTATTTCTAGTACTGGCAAACCCCAGTCGTCGTACACCCCCCACACCTCACCCCCCACACACAGTAATGTACATACATCCTACACTTTATAATTCCTGTTGCAAGTTGGTCGGTTTGTTGCAATGTATGTATGCATGTACCGTATGTATTGTGTATGTATGTGCTTACGTGCGTGTACGTGCATGTGTTTGTATGAGCTTAGAAGATCTGTCATATTAAGGAGACTGGGGGGTTGGGATGTGTTCTCAAATGACTCACGGAGAATAATAAAAGTGAGAAATGGCCTTAAAGCTCAGGGATTTTTTATTTATTTATTTTTTTATGAAAAAGGATCTGCCATCGAGATCCGTATCTCATGTCTAAAGATCCTAAAAGCACACAGCTCACAGCTGAAACAGAGGTGGGTGAGTGTAAGTGTGAGTGTGTGTGTGTGGGGAGGGGGGGTATACACTGCTATAAAAATGCTAGGCCCATAGGCTTTGGGAAATATGGATTCTAGGCTTCGGCGATATTGATTTTTCCCTGCTCACGATTTACCAATCTTCCAAAAAAAAAAAAAAAAAAAAAAAGACAATAAAGGATTTACTCATCCGCAAATGACAGCCAAGAAAAACAATCCACCATTTCAGGTTTAGCGAGCACAGGAGAGCGGAATAAAATCAGCTTTGCGGTCAGGAACTGCTTGCTGGCAGTTCCTCACAAAAAAAATGGCCTAGATGTTGGGTTTTTAGATGATTCTGCTGTAAATAATGAAAAACACCAGCACTCTTTTTGACATAACCCTTTAGCAAATTGGTTGTTTAATGTCCACGTGGCTGACGTTGTTTGCTGGTGTCGCTGCTGCTTAAAGGGTTCAAATGTGTCTTAGCAATGAGCTGCACAGAGCACCAAAAAACCCACCTGAGGTTATGGAACAATTAAAAGGTGAGGTCAATGAGGCTTCGATGTCAAATTACTTCTTGTAATATTTGGTTACGGCAGCTGTCGATAAAATATCTGCTAGGAGAAAAGAAACTTTCCTTGTAAATGCCGAATCAAAACAAGCAGTGTGGAAAACCGAACGTTCATCCGATCGGGACAGGGAGACGCATATAACTTCCTGTAAATCATTTTGTTTGTTAATTGAGAAGGCTTAGCCTAAGCAGCACAAGTGTATTTATTTTGGGGCTTGGCCTGGGAGGAAACACTGAATGTACACTGGGTACAGTTAGGAAATTCAAATATGCTAAATTATTAATAATAATAATAATAATAATAATGAGTGACTACAACATATATGACAAATTAATCACCTCACATCACAGTGCTTTATTGCGTTTCTAACACAATGCGAGCACAAGCAGTACCCACTGACCCCATAACTTTCTATTCCATGTTATTATACCACTTTATTCCATTATTGTTGAATCTTCTAATCTGATTGGTCATAAGGTGCTGATTAATTGTTTTCTAAGAGCAGCTCTGACAATAGTGTTAGCTGTAATTCAATTAATAATCTTCTTCTAATACATAATCATTTCTATCATAACAGCGCATTAAGAAGGACTTGAACGGTAGACGATCCACATAAAAAAAAGGAAAAAAAAAGATTAAGTTATTTAACAAAGACAAGTGTATAATCGTTGACATGGTGGCGCTTTCTATAAGGCGACTTTTATTAATATGTCCAGTGGCAGAACTTTAAACCCTAGTTACATTTTCCACCACGGGAAAGTCTTCAGAACAGAGGACTCTTCAGGATCTTGATAATACGCTTCAAAAGAGAGAATAAAAGAGAGGCTGGTGAGGGAACAACTGTTTATAGCTGCTTTGAGAACAGGAAATAACTTGTATTGCTGATGTTCTACAACATTTAATGAAAATAAAAAATAAAAAATAAAGCAAGACGTCATTCTCCCATCTATTTTCTGTAACGCTTATCCTACACAGTGTCGTGGGGAGCCTGAAGCCTATCTCAGGGAACTCGGGGCAGAAGGTGGGAGACACCCTGGACGGGGTGCCAACCCATCGCAGGGCACAATCGCACACACACTCACACACCCATTCACACACTACGGGCAATTTGGAAATGCTAATCAGCCTACAACACATGTCTTCGGACTGGGGGAGGAAACCACAGTACACGGAAGAAACCCCGAAAGAACAAAAGAAGCACTTTTATTAGTCACAGGCAACATGCAGGTCAATATTTTATCAACGCTTACTTAAGTTGTTTACCAGTTGCATGAGCAAGCCAAGTTGAACTGCTGAACAATGAAATGTTGCCTATGATTAAAATGCAGTAAAAGTATGAGCAAACTATTTTTTCATTTTCCATTTGACAAACTACGAAACCAGCTCTCACACACACACACACGCATTACATTCCTGTAAATCTTCTCAGCATAAAAGATGGTGGTCAGATGATGAGGAACTGATAAAGCAAGAATTGTTTCGCTGCACTTTCCTAAATCTTGAGCAACCCCAAGGCCTGCATATCTGATCCCGCTTTCGCAGTCAGGTGGTGAAGATTTGATCCTGTCATAGAACCGTACACTCATATGAAAACAATGTCCTAAACTGTAAGTGACAGCTGGCGATGGCGACCTGACACCCATATTAGTGTTACAGGGAAACACGGGCAGAGTTGATGCAAATAAATACATCAATATGAGACAACATGAGTGCAGACACCATTCAGGGACAGTCTCTTGAAACCCAAAGGCATTCTGGGTCACGGTTCCCCAAAAGCTTTAAGAGCATAAAAGATCATGTTCATTCAAATGGGGTTTTGAAAGCCAGGCGATCAGAAATCACACTGGACATCTTCATATGCATATACAAAGCTTTTTATTATTATTATTATTATTCTGCACTTTTGAGGTTGACAGAAGAGGCATTGAGATGTAATGCACAGACCGTATATCCTGCATGCATCCTTTGCAACCCCTGGCTGTGTGGCTGTGTGTGTGGTAATGAGTACTGATTTAAAGGTGTGCAGAAAAGGAATATTCCCTAGATTGGTTCACAATCAATAATAATAATAATAATAATAATAATAATAATGAAAAAAATAACACTAACACCATTTACACCAAGGTGTTCTGCTCATTCAACACCTTGCAAACATAAAAATAGCTAGCTAGCTACATTCATAGTATTCCACTCACATTCTTTTTTTTTGTTATCCAGAAGAAGAAAAAAAAAAACTGTGAAAGTGTTTTAGTATTTTTTCCCCCTACGAGTAACATCCCAAATGTTGATGTACCTGTTACTAAGGAACAATGGAGTGCTGAGATTGCTGCATTGAATTCCATACGGTTTATTGACAATGCATTGAGCAGAAGGTTTCATTTAAAAAAAAAAAAAAAAAATCATCAAGCCATCGCCCACTATCAATATCGCGATGAGATTAGAGGAATAAAATAAAAATCCTGTACGCTTACCTGTCGACAGCATTAATAGCGCCGCGAAAACTTCACCTTCCCAGCTAGTGAACGTGTTTAAAGGCCAAGCTTGAGATAAACGCGACCATAACGGACCAGTCCTGAGTGTCCCCCACTACAGACAGCTCTTATCCCGCAGCAGTAGCAGCAGTAGCAGCAACCAGCCTCGGCGTCACCCGCGTCCCCAGATATCTTCCGTGAGCGCTTCCCAAACCTCACCTGCCTTCTTTTATCGGCTTTCTTTCAACTCCATACTGGAGACGACAGCGTCAAAAAGTCGACATCTCTGCCCGTGTCTAGCGGAGCCGTAGAGACGGAAGTCAAAACACAGGAGGCGTGCTATGCTAACGGGGTTTCGGATTGACACTCCCACGCGCCGCACGTCGTCTTTCACTTCTGTTTTTTTGTCTCGTTTTGGCCCCAGACGCAGTGTATACCCAGGGTAATACCAAAAACGTTAAATAAATTTAAAACAAAAAAAGGTTTTTGAGGGGGTTCATGTAGATATAATGACAGGACAAGCTGTAGTTTCACAGTAATGGATGAACATTGAGTGTGCGCTCTTTTCAGCTGACAGCTGGACGTCATCCGCTTGGTAATATTGGAGTTAGTGCGCATGCGCGGGGTGCTTCACGTTACGTTTTGTAATCAGTGCTCCTCAATTTAATTTAATTTAATTTAATTTAATTTTTTATCTCACGCTGACCTAAAATGATAGGTTATTGTTTTCTGCTATACGTGCTATAGAGATGTTAAGGTGCGTGTGAGCTTTGAAATATTTATTGATTGATTGATTTAGAAATAATACTCAGAAAGCGTGAACGCACTGTTGCCATGGCAGCACGTGAAGGTGGCCGGACGTGGCGCGCGTGCGCTCTCTGCAGTTCACAGCACACATAGACAACTGACTGTGTGTTCAAATCTGTTCTCTAGAGTCCATAAGGGGTTTCGGGGTTGGTTTAACTCTTGTTACGACCTTGTAATTCTTGTTTATGTAATCTTGTTTATGTAATTCTTGTTTATTAATTTTTATTTTTCAGTGCTTTGTAGGTGAGAGGAAATAATGGGATTTGTTCTTACATCTTGGATGCTAAACACATTTTATGCTAAACACATATTTGTGATGTCATAACTGTTGTTAACCATGTACTCACAGGGAAGGGATAAATGATTATTTATATAAGGACTGGTTTCTTGATTGTATTAGTACCATGTGCTATCAAGTGCACATTTTTGTCCCAAAGGTTTACTCTGTGTAAAGTTGACAGTGAATAACAGAGTTGACTAATACAAATACTTAAAGGATGCTAAAATGAATACCATACATCATATACAGATATTAAAATAAACTATACACTATATAGAGAAAGGTTTATGGAAGTTGAAAGCAAACGATTGTCAAGTAGGGCTGCAACTAACGATTATTTCGATAATCGATTGGTTTGGATTAAAAGGCCAGTTTTTATTTTCTGTATTCTTTCGGGGGAAAAAAAAACGTTATTTCACATTCTGTCCAACACTGTCCTTCAAACATTGTGCAAACTGAAGGCTATGAAAAGGTATGAAATGTATCTACATGGGCTATGCTATACATTGTGCAAAGGATTAAAAAATTAAATAAATAAATTATAACATTATTAACATTTTGAAAACAAAAAAACAACAACTGATTGTCCACAAGCTTCAAAGCAGAAGTTAAATCACTATATTAAAAGAAAAAGAAAAACAAAAGCACAAACTAATGAAGAACAAAAAACTGCTCTCATAAAAAACACAATTACTTTTGTTTCTAAATATAGGTAAATATAGCATCAAACAACATATTTGATCAAAATTAATATTTTAGTCAGACTTATTAATTATTTATTATGAGTTATTAGTTATTGATGATTATTATCGATTTTATTTTATTGATTAGTTGTTGCAGCCCTATTGTCAATGACGTCTTTGTATGCTGTAGCATTAAGATCTCCCTTAACTGGAACTTAGGGACCCAAACATCCCTGCTGAAAAAAACCAACAATAGAAACCATCACAGAAATTCTAATGGTTTCCACTAGAAATACCATTACAATCCATCAGCTATTAACCATTAAAACCATTATCATTACCAGTCCTTAATGGTATCCACTAGACATAACATGTCTAGTGGATACCATTATTATGGTATTATTGGTATTGTACCATATTGGTATGGTATTATTAAAAAAATACCATATTTTTTTTCAGCAGGGATGTTCTAACATCATGACGCCCCTGTGCACAAAGCGAGGTCCATGAAGATGTGAACTGGAATGCTGACTATGTGCCAGGTCTCCTTGTCCAACATCAGCGCCTGGCCTCACTAATGCTCTTGTGGGCAAATCCGCACATCCACACTCCAAAATCTACTGGAAAGCCTTCCCAGAAGAATGGAGGTTATTATAACAGCAAAGAGGTACTAAATCTAAAATGGGATGTTCAACAAGCACATATGGGGTGATTGGACTCGTGGCTAATGAATAACATGCCGCTCTGTGCTGCTGACAAGCAGTGTAGATATCATGTTTGACATGGCACCAACCCTGACAAGTTCTGTGAGAGCGAAAGAAAGTCTCAATAAATCATTCATTTCTAGTAACCACTGGTCAAGGTCACAATGGATCCGGAGCGATCCCAGGAACAATGGGCAGGAGATTTCACCCCAGACTGGACACCATTCCATCACAGAGCACCATACACACACAAATTCACTCTTAGGGGCACTTGAGCATAGCCAGTCCATCTATCTGCATGTTTTTGGACAATTGGAGGAAACCAGAGAACCCGGAGGGAACCCACACAGACACAGGGAGAACATATAAAGAAACTCCATACAGATGCTAACATGACCTGAGCTCAGGATCAAACTGAGGACCCTAGAGCTGTGAGGCAGCAATACTACTCGCTGTATACCAGCCTTCAGTGCAGTCCCTAGTTTGTTTAATCCAATTTTATTCAGCTCTCAGGAGTAATCATTTCAGATCATGCATTTTCCTGTTTCTGTTTGAAAGCTTAGCTAGCTACACTTAGGGATATCAGTGAAGTACTGGAGGATGACAGCAGGAGGAGATACAGGAAGGTAGAGTTGGTGATATTTTCAGTAGACCTGCTATAAAGTCATTTTGTGGCAACATTATTTATAGGGCCGAGCTTGCTTGACAGTAGATCGAGCCCTTAATGATGAAATGACACATTTGTGATATCATTGCTTCTGTTACTGTCTGACATCCACCCAAAATGCACAAGCGCATTGCACTTATCGGTATAACTGCACACCGATTTCATTCAGCACATTTTCCACAGAAATGTATTTCTGACTATGACACTCCTCATTCAGTTTTAATTAATGAATTAATTTCTCATGAAAATGAATCTTCAGTTTTGCAGGTGTCACAACGAAGGCGTTGTGTTCGTTGCTTGTATTTTCTCATTTGTAAGTCGCTTTGGATAAAAACGTCTGCTAAATGAATAAATGTAATGTAATGTAGGAAACAGCGCCTTCCTCTGTTTAAAACGTCACAGTACAAGTTGACGTGTGCATTCATTAGGAAAAAAATGCAATTGTTGTAAATTGCTGTGGTAGAAGAGGAATCAAACACTCAGTATGCCGTTACTAGAAAATAATCAACTTCACATCTCCCTGCGTCACATCACCATTTTGATCTTACTAAAATGGTAAGATCTTTATTGCTTAAAGCCAGTGTGCGAATTATACGTTGAATTGTATGTGGTAATTGCAGTCCTAAGGCCATAGCAGCAACCACACTGTAATTCCAGCACCACAGCAAAAATGTGAAATTGAGGTCCAAAACCATTTCCAAGGTACTTCAAGCGGCACCATCCTCAGCAATCTCCAGGCTGCACCACTTTGGGTCGTCCTCAGTAGCAGAATATAGCCTCCATTGATGAGAACTCCAACCAGAGGTAGGGCATCAGGATGTATGCACTGGCATCAGCAGTATGCAGTATCCACTGTACACAATAGCACAATACATGAACAATTTAGGAAAGAAGAACAAAAAGAATATGTTTGAAAACCCCACAGATTTTGTATGACACTCAATATGTCAACAATATATTGAAGTGATTCCTAACCATTTCACCACTGAATGGATGATCGTGAGTGCAGGGCCGGATTTAGTGATTTGGGGGCTGTATGCAAAATATAGGAATGGGGCCCTCGTTTCAGCGTTTTAACATCGCTATTTAAATTTTCAGCATATGTTATTTAGCATTAATAGCAATAATCCAAGGTGGACTGGGACTTTGTGGCCCAGAGTGGACCACCACACCCGGCCCACAACACGCCACTCATGAAGTAAGCATTCTGATGGCATTTTAGCGTACGGATTTCTAGAAAAAAACCATAATTCATTAGCAAAAAGTAAAAAAAAAAAAAAAAAAAAAAAAACTTTCTTAACCATAAGTTTATGCAGCGTTTTGGAGGCCCTTGGTAGCTCGGAGGCCCAAGGCAATTGCTGACCTTTGCCTAATGGTGAAGTCCGTCCCTGCATGAGAGAATGCACGCGCACACATAGCTTACTGTTACTATATTAAAGGACGTAACTTCCACATGCGAGCATAGGCACCAGGCACTAATTTGCATTTCTGTGGTCGGAAATTATTTGTTCAAATTCAGAGTCGTGTGCTATTGTAATTAACAGCATTTTATCAGCTTCCTTCATTCACACTCAAGACTCAAGAAAAGTGACCTCAAGACAATAGGTACACTTCGTCTTAATCATTTCACCATAAACATTTCGTTTCAATGAATTGTGTGGGAAATTTATGCTTGAGATACAACTATATTTAGATTACGCCATTTCTTCTTTAAGAAAAAGTGTCTTTCAAACACTTACAGAATCTCCACTGATCATCAGTTCAAACAATTGTACGTAAGTACAAGTTATTGGGAAGTGTAGCCACTTTGCCGAGGAATGTAAGAAGAGCCAAACTGTCACCCTCAGCTGAGAGGAAATTGGTTCGGATGGTCAGGAAAAACCCAGGAACCACCAAGGCACAGGCCTGCCATGAACTAGAAGCTCAGTGTCACTGTGAAAGCTGCTGGAACATCAATGTCACTGTCTACAGTCAAGTGAATTTTACATCGCCATGAACTTGAAAGGCTGTCATCCAAGAAAGAAGCCACTGCTCCGAAATCGGCACCTTCAAACCCGTGTAAAGTTTGCTCTTGTGGGGGAATCAGATTTTTCCTAAAGGCTTTGAAGTAGTCCACAATTGTGCATCTTCCAATTAGAGGACAAAAATGAGAAGACGATGGTTCTTTGAATATCAAGTAAAGAATTGTCTGATTATTGGATCTCATAGCTCTTAGCCAAGAAGGGGAATTCTCTCACCACAGAACAACTTGGCACAAAATATCATCATTCATAGCTCTAAAGGCACGTGTCTAAATAAAACTGAAACTTTAATTTAACAAAAAATTCTATCAGAGTACACTATAATGCCAAAAGTATGTGAACAGCTGACCATCACACCCATATGTGGGTCTTCCCTAAACTGTGGCCACAAAGTTGAGATCACATAACTGTATAGGATGTCTTGGTGTGCTGTAGCATTAAGATTTCCTTTCACTGGAACTAAATTATCAAGCCTGACCTCAGTAATGCTCTTGATAATTCATGAGCAGAAATCCCCACAGCCACGCTCCAAAACTAGTGGAAAGCCTTTCTATCAGAGTGGGGGTTATTATAACAGCAAAGCATGGATTAAATCTAGAATAGGATGCGTGTGTGTGTGTGATGGTCAGATGTCCACAAACCTTTAGCCAGGTAGTTTATCAAGGAGCTATAAAAGGCAGTTTAAGATGCTTAAAAGCTTTAAGAAATGATACAAACAGTAAGGCTTTGAAATAGTAATATTCGAACGTTGGAAACTCAGTGGCTGAGGGACCGAATTACCCATAATGCACTGCAGAGAACATTTACTACTACAGAGAAAGTAAATATTAAATAATTGAATAATAAAAATGAATAATAATAATAATCATGACAGCCAGTCATGATATTACATGGGAGGATACATCTTGATTAAACTATTAGTCTTAAGCAGTGCATTATATCACAAGGTCTCATCGACGGCATAATAAGAACGATGTGGAGCATCATTTAACACATTTCCTCTGAATACGAAACATGTTAAATAGGAAAGTTAAAGTCCTCATGAAATCAAAATTGAAGTTTTGTGGCTTTTAGTATGAATATGTTAACCTTAAAGCACACCTATTATGGTTTTGAAACGTGCCTTATTTGTTTTACCGGCCTCATACAATAGATTAACATGCATCCAAGGTCAAAAAACACTTTAATGTGCTCATAATTGTCTGTTGTGATTGGTCTACTGCTGTCAGTGTGTGTTGAAAAGGAAACACCCACTACCATAACGAGTTTCAGCTCCATCTGTTTGCGAGCAGCCGATGAAGACCAGAGGCGGGGCTTTTTGTTACAAACCTACATAGGTTAGTACAGGAAGCAAGTCTGGAATTACTAACGACTCGTTTCAGCTGTTCAGAATCGGTTCTTTCTTTTGGGAGTCAATAACTCCGCTTGTGCGCTTTGATTTTTGAACCTTTGCAGACATTTTTACCTTCACAAACAGCTCTATAACACTACATAAAAGGTAATATTTGAAAAACCATAATAGGTGCACTTTAAGGTTATCTATAAGCTAGGGTTCTCCAAAACAATGACCAAATTCTCATTTAGAAGATTCAAAATGTACACTCACTCTCTCCCACCCATACGGATCAACAATTTTGATGACTTTCAGGTTTTTGGTTCAGTCAAATGCTCTCTAGAATCTGAAGCGTCCCACCCCCAACAGTTGTAGGTTTCTGGCTGTGAGGTTAGCCAAACACTCTTGGCTAATTAAAATGGGGGGAGAAGCCACTTGATATGACCTGCCCTGCCTTCCTGTTCCAGTAGAAATTACGTCAAACAAACAATGCTACTTCACAGGGACTTAAAAAAAACAAATCCTAAAACTTACAATTCTGGTGTCTGTCCTTTTATGTAGTTTATCCTTGAATAAACAAGGTGTGCTTAGTCTATATAAGTTCATAAAAGACATTTCTTTGGGGTGAATAAAAGGACGATTGAGTAAATAATCCACCTCATGACCATATTTAAACCTTCACCTGGTGATGACGTGTTTTAGATCTGTGTACTCACCTCGTGATGACGTGTTTTAGATCTGTGTACTCACCTCACATGACTGTCACTGCTAAGCTGCAGGAACCTACAGTCTGGGTTTGAAAGGAATCAGCCTCAGCATCACTCCTTCATATCATTTTGCACATTTTTCTTACGACCATTGATGATTCCGTTGCACTCGGTTCCACAATAATCCTGAATAACAATTAAGCCATTTGTTAAAAGGACACCTTCTGATATGGAATCTCTTATTTCCAGCATTGGAGCTTTCATGCGAACTCTGCCGTCTGAAGTTGGCTGTCTGACTGTTGGCTGTCTACAAAAACTGGAATGAAAGAGTTGGTTAATTAGCACTTAATTTACTTTTTAATTTACATTTAAGTAATGTGTTCATTTAATTTATTAATTAAATGTTTCAATTATCAAAGTATCATCTAGTATTTAGTGATTTGAAACAAAAACTTAAATCATGCTGTTGGCGCTCTGGAAAATCCTCTGACTTTCCGAGTAGGAATTACGATTTGGAGAGCCATTCAAACTGATCTTTCCTACTGGGAAATCCACAACTTCCCAGTTCCCATTTGGTCATGAAAACAGCATCAATCATGCTACCCGATTCAGCATGGTGGCAATTTGTTCATACAGCTGGTATGGAAGGTATGACGTTCTTCTTTTAACGTTTCTTTGTGATTCAGTGTCTATGAACACTATCTAAACATTTTATGACTGTTAACTTTGAGAAAATCCTCATCTTTTAAATAATCAGTCCGTATAGGATTTCAGAGGGTTTTTTTTTTAAATGCCGAAAATGCTGTGATTGTGCTGTGGCTTTTTTCAAAATTTGCACAAAAATTGCACAAAATTGTTTTGCACAGTCTTTCAAGTGCAACAAGAAGTTGTTGGTAAATGAGATGTGTGAACATGAATTGAAGAGGCCTTTGACTCAATGTGCACTGTGATGATACCACATGGCACGTCTTGGCCCAAATCTGCGGTAATCTGCGAATATTGCGGAGTTTGCGATCTTTTGACCAAGAGTGTTTTGGACACGTCTCTGATCTGTTTATTGTGAAAAAATATAGTCGAGTCACTTACTGTAAAGTATCGTTTATTTTTTTTAAAGACCCGATGCTGTTCAAATCTTTATCAAAGACAGTTATTTATACGAGATGTACAGAAATCACATTTTTATTCTCCCTTCTTGAAAGAAAGAAGGCTTCAGTTTGGTTTCAGACTGCCTTTAACATGTGACAAGCCAGCCAATGTCCTGACGCGTTAAAACGCACAATACAATCTGGCCCTGTTTATTCCTACACAGTGTGTAACTGAGTGACAACTGTCAATTTAGTAATAATCACTAATACGCCCCAAACTCCTGAAAATAAACTGTTTCTCCAGGTGTGTGTAACTAAAATTTAACAAAGCTCTGTAACTGAGCAGAAACACTTTGCTCACACGCTGTTTCAAAGAATACTGATTTTTCCAGCTAGCGTCATTACCTCTGCAAAGCGTTTGTTAGCCCTGAAGCATAAGTTAATAAGCAAATTAAAATGAGGAATAACTAAACTATAGAAGAAAAAAAAAATGGCACAATTACAATTTGTACAACAAAATACAGGAAAGAAAAAAAAAAACGCAGTGGATTTCTTTTCACTTTTCTCCCAGGTGGTGTAAAGTGATCCTGAAGATGGCAAGCTTGAGTGCGTTTTGCAGGATTTTGGACTTCCACTGATGAAAAAAAAAATTGCTATAAATAATAATAATCTTATACGCAAGGTACAAAGTCAAGTACTCTGGAAAAAAAACTGCCAAAATTAAAAAGAAATGGTGACAAGGTATGAAGTCAATTTCTTTTGCAGCATTAAAATGAGAAAACAAGAAAGGGCGCTCTCTTTTATAACAGTGGCAGGCTCCCCGCCGGTGAGAGAATGATCCCGAAGACGTAGAAGAGTCCCACAAGAAGGTTGAGCTTGGCTGTTTTCTGTGGGATCTTGGTGTAGTGCTGACTGCGGAACTGGCGCTCCAGTGGGAAGGCCATGGGCAGTGTGAGCAGCGGCAGCGCCATGCTGATGGTGTAGCGCGTGGCCAGCACACAGAACACCGCATAGGGAGCGAATAGCAGCACGTTGTAGAGGATGTACGAGAGCGTCGGGCCGGCCAGGATGGCGAGTGTGACGATGCCGACGCTGCGATCCGACTGCATGTCGCGCGTGTTGTTGCTGTGAAGAATGGCCTCGGCGTGCAAGGCCAGCGGCACGGCATACACCAGCGGCAGCACAGACAGGTGACCCACCTGCACTGCATGTGCAAACAACACAGCCAGCGGGCCGAACGTGATCAGGATCACCACGTCCCCCAGTGCCACGTACTTCAGACCGATTCCTGCGCAACAGCACAGAGTCCAGAACATGACAATTCATTATTAATATAAATATACAAAGGCTAGCAAGTCAGGATGACAATAAAAGGCAACAAATGTGTACTTGAAACAACGTCCTCTCTATGATGCAGGAACACTTTTATTTTTAAAGATAAGAGGGATCATAAAAAAATTGTTTTTTTATTTAGTACTGCCCTGAATAAACTATTTCACATAGCATGTTTACATCTACTCACAAGACACAATAATAACTGAATTTACACAAATGAACCTGTTCAGAAGTTTACATATGCTTGATTCTTAATACTGTGTGTCGTTTACCTGGATGATCGACTGAAATTCATATATTCACTGTTGGAAAGTTGAAAGAACATAAAAACATCAACGTCGTTGATTATCCAGGTAACAACACACAGTATTAAGACTCGAGCGTATGTAAACTTCTGAACTGGTTCGTTTGTGTAAATTCACATAAAACAACCCATAGCATGTGTATGGAATAGTAATGTGTACATTTTAGGTCAAGGCTATTAATTTCAGGTAGCTTGTATTATTTCTGATGGTCTTATCTATTTTACACTTAAATGTGTCTCTGGCTGCGAAGAGTTTGAGAATCCCTGATCTATGAATGTGATTTTTTTTTTTCACCCTGAATATCAGAGCTGTATAATTCTAATACATGTTTTCTTCCTTCTCCACCTCTCAGGGTTAGCAGGCACAGTAGCTGCTGATGTGACTGAAGATGACTGTGGAGGAAAAATATTGATGTGGAAGAGCCGCAGCGTTTCAGAGCTCCGGGTTCATGTTACAATTCATCAGCAGCAGCTGAGCTGGGTGAAAGACTCGGGAGTCAGGCTGGCTTCGGTAAACTGGCTTGCTCAAGATCGTTTATTTTGCTGATTTTCGTGTCGTTAAAATAATCAAATCTAAACCTAAATACAAGAAATTTTCACAACAGTATTTTAGCTTAGATTTACGTAGAATTATATAGACAACATATTAAAGTAGATTAGCCAGAAGAGATAGAACAGTGCAACCACTCTACTGTCTCAGCCTGCAGTAGGAGCAAAGAGAGGTTTGAATTAATTGACCAAGCACACAGGATTTTTTTGTGACTTTTGTGGCTAAAAATGCTCCATTTTGCTGCGGCTTCTTTCTAAATTTGCGGCATTTTTTGCTGGAAAACTACATGAATTGGCGGAATTGCAATTGTACAAAATTTTTTGCACGGTCTTTAGCGGTGATGTTTGTAAGGAAATGAGACCTTTTAGCTGTACACATGTACGACGCACGTGAATTGAAGAGGGCTTTGACCGAACGCGCATTGTGATGAGTTCACATGATGCCTGCGTCTTGGCCCAAATCTGCAGTAATTTCTAAAAAAAAAAAAAAACGCAAGCTCCTCCGCATATTGCGGAGTTCCCTTGATTTCGCGTCAAGTTCTGCGATCGCAAAATCCTAGAGGGCCTGGTATAGGAATACTGCTGAACAACCAAATCTTTGGAATGACCAAAGATACGACTTCTCTGAAAAACCAGTGCACTTTTGAGCCACGTTTACCTCCAGTGTACAAAAAGGAGCTCGACAGCCCTCCGAAATAGATGAGCGCCAGATGCTCGAGCCGCAGCGTAGAGAGGAAATACAACAACGTGGCACAGAGACATCCCACCGAGTAAAGCACGGCGCCGAACATCACCACGTCTTGCGGTTCCAGGATCCGATCCACCAGAGTCCGGTCATCGCTCTTCTTGTGATCGATTCCCTTGGAGAAATCGTAGTAAGTGTTCACGAGATTCCCGGCACCGTGCACCACCAGAACGGCCACGGCGCACACCAGCAGTATGACAAGGTCCACAGAGCCCTCCAGTTTGTAGGCCAGTGCGCTTCCTAAAGCCACAGGCGTCAGAGAGGCGCTGAAGCTCCACGGCCGCAGGGCCAGTACGTACGCCGCGCACTTCTTCTGCACGTTCGAGGCCATCTTGGCCAGCCGGGAATTCTTGCCATTGCAGGTTTGCTCCGTTAGAGTCACTCCTTGTGCTTTTGATCCGTTCAGGCCGTTGGAGCCGGACAGCAAGTACGTCTCGGCGCTGGTTTTCTTCTGGCCAGCTGCCATCACTACCCCGTGTACCTGGCACATGCACAGATATGAAAATGAGGACAATGACTGTATTCAGAGATCAGAATGAGGAGGGAAAAACAGCTTTGTACTTATAGAAGAAAACATACAGAAGACATGACATACATGACAATAGGACCATCAGAGAGACCTTTAAATATAGGTGTCGGTAGTTGAGTAAAGGGCACTGATGAAGCACATCATCATCATCATCATCATCATCATAACACATAGAGACACGTAGTTTAGCCGAGGTCAAGTAGCGGATTAGTTAGCAAGGTAGCTAATTACTATAGCAGAAGTGAGCAGATAATAAATCCCCATTTGTCCTTATAAAACTACTTTCACCCTAACCCTAACCACCACGACCTCTTTTTTAAACAATTCAAAGTTTATTACAGCTAATTATTAATCCGTTAAACTCGCTAGAGGCTAATAACGGCTAGCCAGGCTGAGATTACAGAGGATTAGGAGACACTCCTGCGCATTTAAAGTTCAGAACTAGTTAGCATTTCTCACCTGTTTTCTCTGTACCGCTTTGAGAAGATAAAACGCTATTTCACACACTGTCGACACATCCTTCTGTGATTTTCTCCAGCGCAATGCACGGCGCTCAAACCCTAACCCGCTGCCACACTCACAGGCTACGTGTCAATTCTAATAGTATTTAGCTTAGCGGTTCAGCTAAATACCTCCCTGCTAACAGCACACAGCACAAGGACGCCATTTCGTCCAACCCTCCTAATGTACAACACTGTGTTCGGTCCGGCCGGAAACAAAAAGACGTTTCAAAAGGTCCGCACAGGCTTCTCAAACTTTTTTCTTTTTCTTTTTTCAAGCAAATAAATAAATCAATCCCACGGACCGACGCGTTCGGAACAAATTGTTTTATTATTTTTATTAACCAAAGCCACATCTTCAGTTAGGCTCATTATTTAATTGGTTATTCACTGGAGCCATAGAACGTTTTATTCCAGAACTTTCTAACCTGATATTATTTATAGGCTGACATGTTTTTGAGTTTGGAGGCTTTTGATTAAACCTATTCAGTTTAAGGGAACAGTCAAATAGACTAATAAACACTTTCACAATGGTAGGTTGTGAGTTACACTACTTTAACTTAACACTTTAAAAATATATACCACAGACTCCCTAGCTATGTTTCATGCGCCCCACTTTGAGAACCATTGCCTTATACAGTCTCAGACACTGAGTGCTCAGGGAAGAAAGTTATGACTCTGGTCAGCTCAGTAGTTAAGCTGTTGGACTTATGTACAGAACATTTTGAGTTCAAATCCCAACACTGCCAAACTGCCACTACTGGACCCTTGTTCAAGGCCCTTAACCCTCAACTGCTTAGTTCTATTACATGAGATAAATGTCAGTCTGGATAAGGGCATCTGCCAAATGCCGTACAAACAATGACTCATGCCCTTATGAATGTGTGGAAAAATACAAGATGAATTTGTGCATGGTTGTGATGTTGACATCACCTGCACTTCATGCTCAGACATATAATTTAGTTTTTTGATGTTGTTGTTTATTTAGGATCAGTATGTCTTCTGTTACATAATGTTTGTGTTCAACAATGTTAGGCAATTATACTGTTATTAACACAGGTTATATTGTTATACATACATTCATTGATTTTCATTAAGTGCTTCATCCTGGATTCGGAGAACACTGGGCACAAGACAGGAATACATCCTGGATGGGACACCAGTTCCTCACAGGGAACCATACACTTCCACCTACACTGACAAACAGGGGCAAATTGGTACAGCCAATCCAGCTGCCATTATGTTTTTAGAGAATCTGGAGGAAGCCAACCCAGACATGGGGAGAACATATGAAATGCCACACAAACACCAATGTGAGCTAACAGCCTGTGAGGTGGCAACGTTACCCACTGCACCACTGTGCTGCTCCTATTGATATATCTGATTGAGTGAAATATCTTTAGTAATATCTCTAGGAAAGGCCAGTGACCATGCGATTCCCACAGACTTCATGGACGATATACAAATGGTGACAAATTAAAGACAAAGTAACATAAAGTGTTTTAGTAAGATGCTGAACCACAACATGTGATCAGAATTCCCTCAGTTGGTGTTTTGATGGTGGTGGAGAGCACTGTCTATCACTACTCCAAAAATCTCTCATCTGCGTTTCATTGGATTGAGAACTGGTGACTGTGATGGAGCACTCGGCCGCAGTGTCAAGGTTTACTCACCTAGCTTTTCTCAAGAAATAATATGAATTATTCATTTTATACTTCATATTTACTTACTTATTACTTAATATTCCACAAATGCTCAGTAATCTGGTAGTCCTGTTATGGCCAGTAGTGCTGTCTACGCACTTAACGTGACCCAACCCTACCATAGCAAACTGCAAAACAAGCATGGCTGCTAAGCAAACACTAAGCAGACACAAATAATTGCATTTGTATCCACAGGTGGTAAATTCTAACACCTTCTCCCCCCCCCCCCCCCCCCCCAAAAAAAAAAAAAACCCATATCTTGTTTTCTACTGGATGGATTACATGAATGCACAGAAGCCCAGTCTAGCCTACTGTTTTATTTTTGTTAAAATATCAGATAACTAACATCACTTACAACACAACGCTGTTGAATTCTTGAGTCTGATTATATTAATTACAAGCAGGTCAGATATTAGTGACTTTAAGACATCATTTATATCAATTCCTCTTGTTTTAATACGGTAATGTTTCTAAAGTAATATAGGGATGTGTAATCGTCATAATCTAAGACTGATCATAATTAAATTCATTTTAAAAGCCTCGAAGTTATTTAACAAATAAAAGCATGTGATTGTTCATATGGTAAGGGTCCTTTAAGATGTTTATTTAACATTTAATGAAGGAGTCTTCAGTCTTAGTTCTTTGTACGTCAGTCAAATTTTACACCTTGGGAAAGCTGAAAATTCAGGACAGAGAACTTTTTTTTGTTTTTCCCTAACAATGCAAGCTGGGTTATTGAGATGACATCTCTTTATAGCTGAAAC
The DNA here is from genome assembly GCF_023375685.1 of Ictalurus furcatus. Lineage (NCBI taxonomy): Eukaryota > Metazoa > Chordata > Actinopteri > Siluriformes > Ictaluridae > Ictalurus > Ictalurus furcatus. The sequence goes on from NC_071259.1 coordinate 8,826,264, forward strand.
AACATAAGTGATAACACTTTTTTGTATTGCCTCTATGTCTTTTCCCTTTTGCTATGTCCCCTGTGTTGCTTTTATGTAAAAGATGCATACTAAACATACAAAAGGTGTACATTTGAGTGTACCACAACCTTGATAAGGAAAGGTGCAGTTTATTACCCTCTTTTGTGTAATTGTAGTCTACATCTTCCTAACATTTGTCACCCCCCCCCCCCCCCCCCCACACACACAAAATCAGCGAAAAATATCATGTTTTATAATATTTTTGCCAAATAACCCACCCCAGATTTTCTGGACTCAAAACAAATGGACTTTGGAAAGATTACACAAGACAACTGATAAGCTAAGGGTACCAGTATCTGCAATTTTAAACTGTAAGGAAAAAATATATTAGACTGTAACTTTCCTTGTCACTGTTATGGTCCCCTTAAGCATACACTTTTATACCTTTAGTATATATATTTTGCAAGAAAGGTGCATAGTGTACCTACTCAAAAAACAAAATACAGTCTATTTATGTACCTTAGATATTTTTTATGGTACAGGCTGGGCCATGTCTTGCTATAACTGTAACAGGTCACTTAAGGTTCCACCACCAGGGGGCCCAGAGATTTATAAAATCAATATGCAAAAAGCACAATTTACTATTATTGGTGGGTCACGGGTTAATATATCAGGCAGTTGTAGGGGGAAGCCTTTATGGTGTGGAAAAAACAGAAATTGCAATTTACATAACTAAATTAAGTAACTAATATATGTCAGAAAACAAAAAAAAGAAGAAGTGGCACGTCTTCGGCTTGTTGATGTAATCAAAATGGAAAAGGTTAGTTGCATTTAAAATAAGAAGTCCTAGGCGAACACACAATAGGTTGCTAGCATGTTACTATGACAACAGGAGCCTTCCTCTTACATGGAAGAAATGTCAGTTACCAACAGTTATGTTCAGAACTACAGCATCTCAGACGATCACAACCAATGAAGAAATAAGTTCTTTTTTTTGTGATTGTTGCGGACAAAATGCTTGATTTTGCTGCTTTTTTCAAAATTTGCGATGCAACTTGCAAAGTTTTTTGTGCTTTTTTTTTGCAGAAAACTACTCGAATTGACGAAACTGCAATTGCACAACATTGTTTTGCACGGTCTCTCACAGTGATGTTTGTTGGTAAATGAGACATTTTAGCTGTGCTCATGTTCGACGCACATGAATCAAAGGGGGCTTTGACTGAATGTGCGTTGGGATGATGCCACATTATGCGTCTTGACCCAAATCTGCGGAAAATCTGTGTTAATTTTGAAAAATTGCAAGCTCCTCCGAATATTACGGAGTTTGCTTGATTTTCGTTAATTTCTGTGATCATAAAATCCTGGAGGGACTGTCTAATGGTAATTTTTCAGGTGCAATAAGCAAATATGTTGTGCCATCGCCAGTATTACAATCAACTTTGAGTGATGAGGGCACATTTTAAAGCCAAATTCAACTCCCCCCAGTCATGTCTAAAATATGTTAACCAGGGCCAATAGCTAGCAAGTATTTCAGTGCTACAATAAACAGATTATTTGTAATAGTTCAACAAGACAGATCATCTGTTTTATGTCTATATAATTGTAGATTTATTGTATATTGTCATGTATTGGAGGCTGAGACGGCAGCAAGTGCTGGTTAGGTAGTTTAATACAATAGTCCAAAGGATCAGGCAGAAATCAAGGTACATAGGCGGGCAAGGGCCAATCGAACAGGTCAACAGTCCAAACTAGGCAAGGCAAAGAGACAAGGTCATAAATGAGAATAAAATCAAAACCAGAATAAACAAACATGGTATCAAAGCTTGGTAACGACAGAGACAGAAGTGCATACTTCACAAAGAGTGAATGCATAGAAGGTCCTTTTAAACTGTGGTTGTGATTGTGCTGTGAACTGGATGCAGGTGTGCGTTATTAGAATGAAGATGAGTGTTCTGGGAATTGTGGTCCATGGCGCCCATGTTTGTAGGCCGCAGTGCAGGATAGGAAATGTCGTCACTGGTTTGCTGTGATATATGTATATATATATATATATATATATATATATATATATATATATATATATATATATATATATATATATATATATACATATATCACAGCAAACCAGTATATATATATATATATATATATATATATATATATATATATATATATATATATATATATATATATATATATTCTAGGTTAACTTTATATATCTGTATACTATCTATATATTGGTATACTATCTGTATATATAATCTGGGTACTGTTATATATACAATGTACTTATCTCTTATACATATTTATGAGCATACTTGCATATATACTCAGCAAAAAAAGAACCATCCCTTTTTCAAGAGATTGTATTTTAAAGATAATTTTGTAAAACCCAAATGAGCTTTACAGATCTTTATTGGAAAGGGTTTAAACAATGTTTTTCATGCTTGTTCAATGAACCATAAACAATCCTTAAGACACTAACAGTTTACAGGCGGTAGGCAATTAAGATCACAGTTACAGTAACTTAGGACACTAAAGAGACCTTTCTACTGACTCTGAAAAACACCAGAAGAAAGATGCCTAGGGTTCCTGCTCACCTGTGTGAACATGCCACAGGCCTGCTGCAGGGAGGCATGAGGACTGCAGATGTGGCCAGAGCAATAAACTGCAATGTCTGTAATGTAAGACGCCTAAGACAGTGCTACAGGGAGACAGGAAGGTCAGCTGATCGTCCTTGCAGTGGAAAATGACATGTAAACATGTGTCCCCCCAGACGTGATTGAGAACTTGCAGATGCCTTGGTGGAAGAGTGGAGTAACATCTCACAGCAAGAACTGACAAATCTGGTGCAGTCCATGAGGATGACATGCACCATAGTACTGTAGTACCAGATACTGACTGTTACTTTTTATATTCTTTTTGTTCAGGGACTCATTATTCCATTTCCGTTCGTCAAATGTCTGTGAAACTTGTTCAGTTTATGTCTCAGTTGTTGATTGTTTTTATGTTAATGCAAATATTTACACGTTAAGAAATCTGCTGGAAATAAAAGCAGTTGAATGTGAGAGAACTTTTCTTTTTTTGCTGAGTATATTATATATTTCTTTATACCTATTAGGAGGTTTTATATTATAACATACAATCATGTGAACCAAATAAGTACAGCCCATGGAAATAGATGGCTTTATTTATTTATTTATTTATTTTTTATACATATTTGGACAAGCAAACATTTGATCCTCTTTGAAACAATGGCTATTAATAAAGGTGATACACTCTATCAAATGACACATAAATTTACATTTTGTAGTAATTTTCATAATTGAAATTAACACAAAACAGATCAGTCACATTGAAAAAGTAAGTACACCCCTACATTCACACCTTCAAATCCATAAAATTAGAATCAAGAGTTCAGGATTGGGTGCCAGTGATAAGAACCTGCTTAGAGGGTGCAGGTGGAACCTGTTTTATTTATAACCCTCTCATATCTAGGGTCTGGTGTTCCCTTTGCTATTGAGGTGTGTGGAGTCATCATGCCAAAATCTAAAGAGTTCTGTAAGGTCTTTAGAAAAAAGGTTGTGGATGCCTATGAGTCTGGTAAGGGATTTAAAAAGATCTCCAAATTATTTGAAATACATCATTACACTGTACAAGGAAAATAATCTACAAATGCCGCAGATTTCAAACGACTGTCAATTTGTCCAGGACTGGCCGTTCCAGCAAATTCAGCCAAAGAGCAGACCGTCTAATGAAAAATGAAGTCTCCAAGAACCCCAAAATGTCATTACAGGATCTGCTGGTAAGTCTTGCAACTGTTGGTGTCAAAGTGCATGCTTCTACAATCAGAAAGAGATTGCACAAATTTGACCTGCATGGGAGGCGTACCAGGAAAAATCATGAAGAATCAAAGACAGAGTTGTTTGGCCACAGTAACAGCAGACATGTTTGGCGCAGACCAAAGACAGCTTTTCAGGAGAAGCACCTCATACCAACTGTGAAGCACGGTGGTAGAAATGTTATGGTTTGGGGTTGCTTCGCTGCCTCAGGGACTGGACAGCTTACATTCATTGATTCAACTATAAATTCTGCATCATATCAAAGAGTGCTTGAAGATAATGTGAGGCCATCTGTCCAAAAGTTGAAGTGAAAGTGGACAATGATCCTAAGCACACTAGCAAATCCATCAAGGAATGTCTAAAAAAGAAGAAATGGAGGGTTATGGAATGGCCTAGTCAAAGCCCGGATTTGAACACTGAAATGTTGTGGGGGGATTTGAAATGGGCAGTACATGCAAAAAAACTCTCAAACATCTTGCAACTGAAAGAAAGAATATTGCACAGAAGAGTGGTCAAACATTCCAGCAAGCCTGGTGGACAATTATGCAAAACGCCTCCAAGAATATCCCATCACATTGATATTTCTTTTGAATAAATGATTGAAAAAGCTAATTTTCCTTGTGGTTTTGTTCAAGTATATCCACTTCATTAATAGGCACTGTTTCAAACATGATCAGATGTTTGCTTGTCCAAATATGTAAAAAAAAAAAAAAAAAAAGCCAGCAATTTCCATGGGGTGTACTTATTTATTTTATTTTTTTACATGACTGTAGTGTATTTACCACTCGTACTGTTGTACTGCCCATAGCCTTATACACATGTACATATTCAACCTGCACTTTGTTAATTTGCACAATGCTACTATTTGCAGTCCTGGTAGATGCAAATAACAATAAAGTTGTATCTATATCTATATATGTATATCCATATATTATTAGTATTTTGTTTCTGAGAGCACAGTATGATATAAATTAAAACAGCATAAACTGCAGGCTGAAGTCTTGATAAAACTGTCATCTCTGCCTGGCTGGACTTACAGCATACTATAGACAGTCTACAGCTGCTTTCCTTCCCAAATACTTCTGATCTCAGTTGGAGTAATGTGAGACCGCGGAGGTGTGCTGAAGAGTCCGAGGGGGAAAAAAAGGGAAAAGTGCAGCTCCACAGTTTGGAGCACGGAGGAGAGGAGAAGCTCTGAACACTTCAGCACTCCAGCAGGACGTCGGACAAATAACTTGCAGGTCAGATGGAAAGCCGAGGCGTTAAAGAGGAATAGATGGTGGAGGACTCGAGCACGTGCTGTTTGCGGGTACACTTTTGGACGGAGACATGGTGCGGGGAAAGGAAGAGTTGGCTCTGGCTGTGGCTCTCGGGCTGCTCGGCGTGTTTTTAGCGACCATGCAGCAAGCCGCAGCTTTTCCTGCCTGGACGTTTGAGGTAAGGTGTGTGTGAGTTTGGTTTTTCGCGCTTCAATGCGTCACTTCACATTAAAAACCTCTTTCTCGCATTGAAAGCTCTGTGTAAGTCATCTGTAGTGTATTATTCTCTAGACACTACATGGGTCAGGAAGCTACTCTGTGCATAAAATAAAATAGCATTATTAATGGAATGGTTTGAAAATCATAAAAATGTCCACGTGATTGAATTGAGTTACATGAACATGATTTGTTTTCTTACATCCAACATATTTTTATAATGTATTTTCAAAAGCCTGAAAAAAAATCAGACACCCCTCTCACACCTGAGCTGAGACTCGAACCCTGGTCACTGGAGTTGTACAACCAGCCCCTTTACCGCTGCGCTTATAACAGAGGTTTAATTTAATTGTGCTAATTTAAGGCTAGAGTTACAATTCCCAATAGTGTCGTAATATAATTGGTTTATGTTTATTCTATGTGAATTGATCATGCTCACTCTACATAATTCAATCTAGTAATTAGAAACTTGCTTAAACAATTTTATAAGAAATGAAATCACGTTTTGATGAGAAACTTAATATATTTTATGTAAACTATACCCAATATGTTCCCTTAAATCTGATTTACCACATATTTACATTTTTTTCAGTGTAGAATGGAATAGTACTACTACCACAACCACTACTATTACTACCACTACTACTACTATCACCACCACCACCACTACTACTACTACCACCACCACCACCAGTACTACTTCCACTACTATTACTACTACCACCACCATCACTACTACCACTACTACTTCCACCACCACTACTACTACTATTACTACTACCACCACTACTATTACTACTACCACCACCACTACTACTACTATTACTACTACCACTACTATTACTACTACCACCACCACCACTACTACTACTACTACTACAACCAGATGCAATAATAGTCAAGTAATCAATAAATAAGATGGCACAGTAATGATATTTGTATACACAGATCTGATTATGAATATGTACAGTCTAAAAGATATGAACAATATGAAAGTGGTACAATGGCAAGATATAGAATATGCATACACGATGAGGAAAAATATATAAAAATGTGAAATATGTGGAGTGGAATGTGCCAAATTCTACTGCTACTACTAAGATTTTTCCTTGACAGAAATCTGAAATAATAGGTACACAATATGTAGAATAAAATTAAATAAAATGTAACAAACATGATTCAGAACAGATACAATAGAATAACGACAAATAAGGGACAAAATAGAAGACTCAATGACAAGATGGACCACATAACAGAACAAATCCAAAGGATATAAGAAACATAAGCAGGCGTATACATATAGAGTAGCTATCACAGAGACTATGAGGAAGTGAATTTCAAAATGTGGGCGCTATAACGCTAAAGGCTGTAGATCATTCTAAAACGAGGTGGAGTATAGGGATGATGAATAAGGGCAGCAATCAGTTTTTCTGAAGCTGGCAGAGCAAGTGGATGTTAAAAAAAAAGTAAGATGTTTAAAGCTTAACATTCATTGCATGGACCTCCAAAGTTCAAGATTTGTATAGGAGTTATTCCTTTAAAATAATGCATTATACTCTACAATGTGTTTATGGTGGTTAGCTTTCTAAAACACTTTTTCAAACCTTTTTCTGAAAGTGAAAGTCTCTGTTGTAGAGACAAACAGAAGAACGCTTTATGGTTCTTAGGATAAAGATTGACTTCAGTGCAATCCTGTACAAACCATAAAGTCTCTTGGTAAGGTGTTGGGCTACCACACGACACCAGAACAGCTTCAGTGTAACTTGGCATAGCTTGTACAAGTCTCTGGAACTGTACTGGACAATGCTGACCACCATTCTTTCAAAATGTATTCCCTCAACTGGTGTTTTAATGATGCTGGTAGAGAGTGCTGTTTAACACGGTAGTTCAATATCTGCCATAGGTGTTTAATTGGGTTGAAATCTGGTGAGTCTGAAGGCCATAGCATGTGATTTACATAACTGTCATCCTCATCAACCCACTCAGTGAGCCCTCATGTCCTGTGGATGGGGGTGGAGTCATCCTGGTAGAGACCACTCCCATCAGGATAGAAATCTTTCATTCATTTCCAAAGGCTCCATAGTTGGAACCATATGATTCTTTTCATTATCGTCAACCATTGCTAAAGGTTATCATAACACATTCTCTCATGACCTTCAGATTCAGCCTGGCTCATGTAAATGCTGTGTTCATTGAACACTGGGATGTGTAGTTTTTGGTGGGCAGTTTTATTCCAAACCATAATCACTAAGCAAAACAACCAAAAGGTCAGGATATTATCCAATTATTCATCTTAAACCATATAATTCACTAACAGGATAGGTATGTCGTTAACCGAGGATGGGAATGCACGTCTTGGCCCATTAAACGATCGTAAGAGTTGAAGGGATTAACAAAAAAAATTATTTTAAAAGGACAATACTGAGATTGTCAAAGTTACAAAGGTGTCAGTTCACCAAATTGAAAATGTGACAGACATGAATACACATTATGACACTGTTACATAGTGTTTCCTGTCATTTTTTAGACGATGAAGCAGGAAAAATTTGTACTAACAAAGTGTATAACTTCATCTAATTGTGCAACTGTCATAATTTATTGCGTAAACCTGAAAGGCTATGATATAGCATGAGCATTTACCTTAAACATTTGGCTGATAATTTTTATCCAACGTAGCTTAGATATAGCTGACAATCGAAAGTTACAGGTTCTGCTCAAGGTCCCAATAGTGGTATGTGAAGTTTTTGGGATTTGGATCACAGACCCTTAACCACTACAGCAGGGGTGTCCAATCTTATCCGGAAAGGGCCGGTGTGAGTTCAGGTTTTCATTCCAACCAAGCAGAAGCCAAACCTGAGTCTATTACAAGATCAACTGATTAAACAGGTGGAATCAGGTGTGGCTCCTGCTTGGTTGGAAGGAAAACCTCACCCACACCGGCCCTTTCCGCATAAGATTGGACACCCCTGGGCTACAGTATCACTGCTGCATCTAATGTGTTATGAACAATTGCAAAATAATTCACTAAAGTTATAGGTACAGGTACATATTGTTGAACTCTCAGTTACATCTTATTATTTAAATGCTGCAAGAATAACTTTTTCCTTACTTCAGTCCAGCTAGACTCCATTAGAAACCATGTTAACTGAACCTTTTTGATTTTGCAATGAACTAGCCTAAACCCAACAAATTGGGAGAAAAAGTGAAAAGTGTCAGGTCCATATGGAAAGACTTTTGCAGATGCTGAGGCTGAGCAATTTTGCTTGAGAACTGTGACGGTAAACATTGCTCGAGTCAAGTGTAATGTCAGGTTCAGGTTTAGTGGTTCCTGGCAGACTTTATGACAGGAGGGTCTGTGAAGTAGCCGCACTGTTCATGGCTTCGTCTGAGCAGCGAAAGCCAAGACTCTGTTACTTTCGATGAGGAGTCTGCTCAGCTTTAATAGACTGTTTTGACTTGCATAAACAAAAAAGCTTTTCAGGTGGTGTTTGAGAATACTTTTTCTAAAGTTGGCTAGATTCATTTAATGGATGCTTTCTGAAGAAGTAAAAACCTGCATCTGTAATGGGGTTCTGAAGCCTATCGTAGTGTGGTTATTTGAAATTAATTCATAAGAAGTCAAGGCGACTTCCACCGTAGAACTAACGAAGCTGTTTCAGATAAGTGGTGAAAAGTGTTTGAAATCACAATACAAGGCCAGTCAGCTCGGGTTACTACAATTAGACAAACAATAACTTGGCATCAGGTAACTCCTATGACGACCCCAAAGGTTATCGGATGATGTAAATATGATCACTTTCCTGGAATCAATCATTTATTGTATTTAGCCAAATATCTTTTTGAAATGTATACACTCTCAGACTACTTTAGTAGGAACACCTGTACAGCTGTACGTTCATGCAATTATCCAATCAGCCGATCATGTGGCAGCAGCACAGTGCATAAAATCAGGCAGATACAGGTCAACAACTTGACCTGGTTAGAGTTTACACAAAATGGTGCAAAAACCCCCAAAAAACATCCAGTGTTCGGCAATTCTGTGGGCAGAAATGACTTGATGACAGGTCAAAGGAGAATGGCCACACTGGTTCAAGCTGACAAGAAGGTTACGGTAACTCAAATCATCACTCTTTACAACCGTGGTGGGTGGAAAAGCATTTCGGAATGCACAAGACAATGAACCTTGAGTCTGCAACAGCAGAAGACCACACTGGTTTCCACTCCTATCATCTGAGAACATTGGACACAGGCTCACAGAAACTGGACAAAACGTCGCCTGTTCTTATTATATTATTATTTAGACATTCAAGGTTTTGCCAAATGTTCCTCTGTACAGTCCATGAATAAATGCTACTAGTCTGAATGATACGTAAAAAAAACCTACAGCATACGGCATTTTGTGTGATCAAGCTGCAATCCAAGCTGATCCTCTAAAGCCCGCCATCGTTTGAGGGTCCGACACTGCCACGCTTGCCTTGGACTTCAGATGTCATTTTCCATTGACTTTCTTTAGGAAAAAAGAGAAAGCGTCTGCCAAGAGTGCAGCTTAGAACAACAAGCCTGAAAAAGCATGTGATATAAAGCCAGGCTACATGGCCTGTTTTGGGACTGTTTCCACTCAGGAATGTCTCCTCTCCCACACTGGCCCCAAAAAAAAGGCGTCTGTCTTCTCTCTTTCTCTATAAACTGCTGTTATCAGTTTCTACAAGAAATCCAGATGGGTCATATTGACCAGGGGATTAGCACAATGGAAAGTTCATCATTGCACATTGCAACACATATAGACATTGTTTCTGTATTACTGTTCTAGACATCTAGACGTTGAAAATGTGGAAGAGTTTTGATGTTTCATTCCAAGTCTGTAAACTTTTAACCCAGACACTTTCTGGCTTGCTATAATGTGTGATGTGTGTTTGTGTGTTCCAATGTAGAGGACTTTCAGTATTAGGTTACTCCTGCAGTAGTTTAAAGCTTGCTCAATGTACAACTTTATCTCAAAATTACACAAAAATAAATCAAGGAGATTTCCTTCACTTTCTACACACGTTCTTTGATAAGTAATATATATTTTTAAAAAAATCCTGAAGAATATCAGAAAAAATGTTGTTTGCTTTTATACCTCCTCAGTAAAAGTTTAATGCCAAATGATTATTTGCCTTTTAAGGAATGTCTAGTGCATCTGTGAGAGGCCGTAGTGGGGACGACTCCAGTAGAGCACTGTGATCAAAAATTTTTATTTCCCTTGCTTGTTCCAAAGTTAAGCTTGCCAGCTCGTGAAATGACACAGCCACCCAAATTTTCAGCTGTCATCCTCGGATAGTTACATAAGATCCACGTGTAGAGCACCATTACAAACATGCACGCTAACTGCAGAGGAAGTAACTCTGCAGTAGATGTACCAGTTGTAGCAATATCCTTTTATGAATGTCTTGCATTTCAGCAGACTGTAGCAGGGCTAGTGTTGGATAGCTTGAACAAAGTCAACCTTTCATAATTCATCTTCATTTAATACCACGGCTGGGTCGCCATGTCTACGTTGCAGAGTCAAGGAAGCTGCTGTTTCATGCACAGTGTGTCTGAATAAACAGCTCTCAGGGCATATTCACATAGATGTACACTCATCAGACGTTAATTAAGAAATTCTACATTCATTCATGCTGTATGCATTTGCCGTAACGGAATATGAATACATTGTTCATAAAGAACAGATGCAGATACAAACTCAAATATTCCACGCTGTTCCACACTACACTACTTTTTATTTATTTATTTTAAAGAAAACTTTTCAGAAAGGTTCACAGGGCATCTGGCTGAATTCTACTGTAGAAGTGTACATCAGGACTGGGATCCACACGGGGACAACAAAAAAGTTGTTCTTGTGGGAGATTTTTCACCTTGTACATGAATGTACAGCATTCATTCATTCATCCCTAGTAACTGCCTGGTCAGGGTTGTGGTGGATTAAATTACTTTACTAGTTTGTTTATATTGTTGGGAACTAAAACCAACAAAATTCGTCAGTGCTTTGTAACAGTCAGTGGTAACGCTCTAACTGAGTTTTCCAACAAGTCTCCAGGACTTAGTTTACACTTTGCAGTTCCACGGTAACAGGACAAGCTGCATTTTTGTCACATTAACTTCAAGCCAGAGAAAAGAAAACGAGCACGGTGAACGACTTCTATAACGAAAGTGATGGCACGATAAAAGATTTCTCAGTAAATATCTTCAATATATGCTAATTCAACTAATATTTCTCTCTGTTAGATTGTTTTTCAACAAATATATGATTATTAAACGTATTTGTAGATTTTTATTACTCATTTCAAGCTTGAAATTGTCTTATTCTATTGGCAGATACTGCAGTCTTGCTTATTTTAAGCGTTCATTTCTAGAAAGAAGCTAAATTATCTGCCAATGTTTTAAGCCTAAAATTAGCAAATATGTCTAGAAATAGTCTGAATGGTCTATAACGCTAATATTTGTTACATAATATTCGCATAATGAGAAATATTTATTTATTCAACATGCTGTCACTTGCTAAGATGTGATTATTTTGCAGTGCAGGAACTAACTTGTTTCATGGACGTGAACATTTAAACTAAACTATAAACAAACAAACAAAAAAATGGTGTTATTCTTAAATTAATAAAATATTGGAATATTTCGCCCCACCGCGGCCCTGTGTGTGTGGAGTTTGCATCTTCTCCCCGTGCTTCAGGGGTTTTCTCTGGGTACTCCGGTTTCCTCCCCCAGTCCAAAGAAATGCGTTGATGGCTGATTGGTATTTCCGAATTGTCCGTAATGTATGGATGGGTGTGTGAACGTGTAGTGTATGTGATTGTGCCCTGTGATGGATTGGCACCTCGTCCAGGGTGTCCCCCGCCTTGTGGCCCCTGGCAAAGGCTCCAGGTTCCCCCGCGACCCTCTGCAGGATAAGCGGTACAGAAAATGGACGGATGGAATATTTGACAAATTGCTGTGGTATAAGAGGAATAAAAACCTTCATGAGATGCCGTTATAAGAAAATAATCAACTTCAAGTGTGGGAACAGTAGCTCTGCTTCATGTCAAGCAGCATCATACCACCCCATCATTGATTATTTTCCTATAACAGCACGCCATGTTGTGTTTTATTCCTGACATTTTCTTTCTAGCAACTAGGGGAGTAGTAATTAAGGGCGGAATTATGTAATACACGTGGTGGAGATATTGGATAACAGTTTCAACCTTGTGTATACAATCTGATGTACTTTTAATGAGGCCACTGCAAGCTTCATAATACATCATTATGGACATCGATACTTCATTTAAAAAAATAAAGTTGTCACTTTAGTTAGTCAACACTCAGATCTCAGCTCTCAGATTGAATACCCAAAGGAATGATTATATTTTTCCCCCTCTCTGTACACATAGATTCTCGTGCTAGCACCTAAAACCGGACATAAAGCAGGTTTCAGGGAGAAAGACAAGTCACACAATACTTACAAAGGGTTATGTAACCTATTTAAATAACGCATCTGTCTGTTTGCACATTTCAAATTCAAATCTATTTGACTAATTCCTTCAAGATGTGTTTCTAGTTAACAGGCCATTAAAGCCATTAGAGGAATGCTACTATTAAATCTGTATCAGGAGACGAGTCACGCACATTGGCGCAAACGCGTCACAGGCTTTGCCATTTGGCTAATCTGAGGTTTTTTTGTCCAAGGAAGAAGCTCACATGTCTGGAGTTTTGATCATCGGGATCCGCAAAGACGCCCGGTCCCACGTGCTTCACCTTTCCAGGAACAAGCGTTACACTCTGACGCCGGAGAAACTGAAATGGGACAAATTCAAGCTAACATACAAGTAGGCATGCTGTTTGTTTAAACATGCTCAAAGCATGATTTATGATCTTATTTTGTCATTCACAAACCTGTAGAATAAGGACTTTTTTTGTGTAGTGTTACGTAAAGATTCAGTGAAGTTTCTCAGCCATCCAGGACATGTTGAATGTCTCGTAGTGAAGCTGAATGAACAAGAGGTTTTACGAGAATCTTTATCAGTTCTGCAGAATGTGGCCAAATTTCTTAAAAACATATTATGTTTACAATTCTTCTGCAGACTGCTGTCATTCCCGAGGAACCTGATGAACGCCAGTGACACACGCCGGGGCATCGCCAAGGCCTTTGGCATGTGGAGCGACGTGTCACCTTTCAGCTTTAGAGAGGTGCCTGATGATGAGGAGGCTGACATCAAAATCGGTACGAGCATGGACTTTCATATTCACAATTCCATACATATATAAAAAAAAGTTACAATTACAAACTCAAGGCACTTAATGGAGAGATGTTAATTAAGGAGAGAATTAACAATGACAAAAACATTTGCTATAATAGTAGCAGTGATGTTATAAAAGAGGAACAAATATATATATATATATATATATATATATATATATATATATATATATATATATATTTCATCCAGCATAACATTTTTGTCCCAGTTTGCTCAAGACAACACAAATAATTAAAAAAATTGTAAAAAAAAAAAAAAAAAAAAAAAAACCCCAAAACCTAACATGTAAGAAAAATAGAAATATTCTTTAGAACTGTACAATATATGAACATTAACAATAATGTTGCTTGATTATAGGGCTGATTTGGAGATGTGAAAAGGATCATTTATGTATTTTTTTATGTAACATTTTAAAAGTCTGTTCTTAGGATTTGTTTATCCATTAATATTTAAACGCTATACAATAGAGAGGTAATCCAAATTCAGTTGAAGTGGAACAAACCCTCCATCCTCTTTGCACATTTAAAATGAAAAGTGTTTTTTTTTTTTTTTTTTTTTAAATGAATAATTCAAGATAACAATTCAATCTAATCTAACAAACCATTACAGCACCGAGAGCAGTGTATTTTGTAGAAAAGCATCAGAATAGTAAACCAGATTCATCCCAGGGAATGTTCACCTAAATTCCTGGCCTTGATTGCAGACATCATTTGTTAACATATTATGTCTGGAAACTATCACAACCAAACACAGCTGAACAGGGTATAATTAGTTCCATTCATTTGAAACAACTCTAAATCACTTCAATGACAGAAAAGAGGATCAAGTCCAGATTTTGTGCCACATCTTTGCTGTTGTATTATTCGTTAGAAAGCTAAAATACTTGTGGTTAGGCAAAAAATCCTGAATGCAAGTTGGACAGAAGAGGCCGTATAATGCCAATTTTACATGAGGGCTAAGGGCCTTGCTCAAGGGCCCACAAGTTGCCAGTTTCAGACTCTCCAGCCACTAACACAGAACCTTGGCCAATACTGGCCATAATTATGTTTAAACAAAGGGACTCAAAATGATTTGCACCAGACCTTGGAGATTGTTGATTGTTAACAACTTTAACTAAATTACGCTCATATGTGTGGCAGTCTGGAAAAAAAAAAACAACTTTGGGGGGAATCAGGTTTTGACCAAAATTGAGTTTTTCTGCCAATAATATACTTTGACTTTTCTAAGTTAAGAAAGCATAAATATATTTGACTAAAATGACAGAAATGATTTTAGTTAAGTTACTCTGCCTTGGCTTTCTGCCAGATCGCATCAGGTAAAGAGCCAGTATAACAAAGCGCGTTGGTAAATGCAGTCAGTCTACATAAAGATGTCTAAATGCTAGTTACAATGCCCTCCACTAATATTGACACTCTTGGTAAATATGAGCAAAGAGGGCTGTGAAAATTTCTCTATTGTTTAACCTTTTGATCTTTTGTTTAAAAAATTCCCAAAAGTACTCTGCTCTCATGGAGATCAAACAATTACAAACACAACAGGTTTATAAAAAAAAACAGATATTTGTTAAAAAAAGGCGTGCAACAATTATTGGCACCCCTATGAATTCATTTGAGAAAAATATATTTGAAGTATATTCCCACTGATATTAAAAAAAAATTTTAACACACCTGGATGACTAGGAACAGGAAATTGTTCAACCATGACTTCCTGTTTCACAGGGGTGTAAATATGAGGTAACACATAGGCCAAGGAATATAGCTGGGTAAGACCAAGGAACATAACTGTGATGTGCGGCAAAAGGTTGTTGAGCTTCACAAAATGCGAAGTGACTACAAGAAAATAGCATAAGAATAGAAAAGGCCCATTTCCACCATCAGGGCAATAATTAAGACATTCCAGTCAACTGGAAATGTTATGAATCAACCTGGAAGAGGACGTGCGTCTATATTGTCTCAACGCACTGTGAAGAGGATGGTTTGAGAGGCCAAAAAATCTCCAAGGATCACAGCTGGAGAATTGCAGAAGTTAGTTGCATCTTGGGGTCAGAAAGTCTCCCAAACTACAATCTGAAGTCACCTTCATCACCACAAGTTGTTTGGAATGGTTTCAAGAAAAAAGTCTCTAATCTCATCCAAAAACAAACTCAAGCGTCTTCAGTTTGCCAGACACTATTGGAACTTCAAATGGGATCGGGTCAGATGAAACGAAAATAGAGCTTTTTGGCAATAAGCACCAGAGGTGGTTTTGGTCCACACAGAGAGGTAGCCATATGGAAAATTACCTCATGCCCACGGTTAAATATGGTAGTCACTCTTTAATGTTTTGGGGCTGTTTTTCTGCCAGAGGACCGACCTGGACATTTTGTTAGGATACATGGCATCATGGACTCAGAAAGCTTAAAATGGGCCATGGTTGGATCTTCCAGCAGGACAATGATCCAAAACATACGTCAAAATCAACACAAAAATGGTTTACTGACCGCAAAATCAAGGTCCTGCCATGGCCATCCCAGTCCCCTGACTTGAAACCCATAGAAAACCTGTGGACTGAACCGAAGAGGAGAGTCCACCAGCATGTACCTCGAAATTTGAAGGATCTGGAGAGATTCTGTATGGAGGAACGGTATCAGATCCCTTGCCATGTATTCTCCAACCTCATCAGGCATTATAGAAGACTCAGAGCTGTTATCTTGGAAAATGGAGGTAGCACAAAGTATTGACAAAAAGGCTGCCAATAATTGTTGCACATTTATATTTAACAAAGATTTTTTTTTTTGGTAAACCTATGTTTTGTTTGCAATTGTTTGATATCCATGAGAGCAGAGTATTTTTGTGAATTCTTTTTTAACAAAAGATCAAAAGGTTAAACAATAAAAAGAAATTTTCACAGCCTTCTTTGCTCATATTTACCAAGGGTGCCAATGTAAGTGTGCTTTTCTAATGATCTAAACAAGTTTTTGGATTAGCTATAAGTCTAATCAATTCCATTTCTAATCAGACACTAGGTGTCAAAATGCCCATACTCATGCACGTCACTGTCACATCAGTGCTTGGCACATCATCGTTAAAACGCTTAAATGACCTAATTAAAAAAAAAAACAATCACTTAAAAGAAATTTAGTCAACGTTACTGACAATGAATCAGTGATTATTTCTCCACCGATGTAAACGTCAACAGGGATGTGTAATGAATGACAATGCTGTGATGAGGCTCAGAAATACTTCTTGTTGAGTTGATTATATATAGTAGAAAATGTCAGAATTTGACAACATAAAGGGCTTTCCCATGTCACCACACATTGGTTTAAAGTGAATGTTGTAAAAAAAAAAAAAAAACCCCTCATCTTTTAATCATTTTATGCCCATGTGGAATTCATTCAGATTGGGTAAATCCTAAATTAACATGGAAATGAATTGTAAATTCGGCTCACTTCTGTGCCAGGCTCACACACATAAAAATCTATTAGCATTCAAATTCTAATAAAAACAATATGTGCCCCAAATGGTTACTTTAATGGATGTTTGGCAACACTTGGGACATTCTGGACCAAATGAAATGAGGAATTTCAAAGTGCATGCCAGAGAAATTAGAGTTATCTTCCATGTACGTGCACTCCAGGGAGAGGCTGAAAGTTAGTTGTAGCCTAAATTTGAGCACTCCTTAGATTTACGTTCCTTATGGCCTTCGAAGCTTGTGTTGTGTTGATCTAAGGTCAATCGACTATATTAATTATGAGTTATGAATACAAGCGCTACATTTCTTTTGGCAGGCTTCTACCCAGTAAATCATACGGATTGTCTGCAGTCCTACCTGCATCACTGTTTTGATGGCATCACGGGTGAACTGGCACACGCTTTCTTTCCTCCTACCGGAGAGATCCACTTTGATGATGACGAGTACTGGATTTTGGGGAACATGCGCTTCAGCTGGAAGAAAGGCGAGTAATCAAAAACTCCACCTGCCCCAAAGTTCTCATTCTCTGGCCTTTGTTTAGACTGCTGAGTTCAAGACCACAACCTGACCAGAATGTATCCCAGATTTTTACCAGGATTTCTTGTACATGCTGCATCTACAGCACAAGCCATTTACCCCTAGTAGGAAAAGGTTAAACATTGATAACCAAATGAGCCTAAATCCACAGTGTGTGAGACACGGTTCTACATTTTGGCCGTGTGGATTTGGGAAAGACGCCTTGGAGTAGGCGTACATGATGTAAATGTCACTGACAGTCAAGGGTAACTAAACTAAGTACACTGCAGTTAATATGCTCATGATCAAAAACACATCAAAGCATTCTATAATGAATTTGAGCCAGAGGCATTTGGACATCAAATAAGAGCCACATTAATCCATTATTATTATCTAAATACAAGAGAGAGGTCAAAGTTCGTCTAATCACACAGACAGATGAAAACAAAACTAAGGAAGTGTCAATGGTAGACCCTAAGTTTAGTCTTAGGAAAAATGGTTAAATATACAATCCCTAGAAGAGAATGTTTCCTTCCAAGTAGATTTAGAAAGCTAACATGATCAATCAGAAAACCCTCAGGAAATATTTTTTGAAGAATGCAGTAAGGATCTATGCCAAGTGTAATGTCTACAGTTATTTGAAAGGTCTAGGTTTCTTATATTACTAAGCAACCTTGGGTGTGAAGGTAGAATACAGTATATGGTATATACAGTACACTCAGTGGTCACTTAGGCCAAGAGGAATGGCTGTATACCGGCTCATTCATACAATTATCTAATCAGCCGTGAATGTGGCAGCAGCACAATGAATAAAATCATGCAGATACAGATCAAGAGCTGCAGTTAACATTCACATCAAACACCAAAATGTGATCTCCAGTGTTGTTTGTATCAGGTGGACTGGTTTGAGTATTTGAGAAACCGTTGATCTCCTGGAACAACCAACCTCCAACATCTCTAGTTTGTTCACAGGTTGGTGTGAAAAACAAAAAATATCCATTGAGCAGGTGGAAATGCCTTGTTGATGAAAGAGGTGAGAGGAGAATGGGCAGATTGGCTTGAGCTGACAGACTGCTACTGTAACTCAAATAACCACTCTTTACATCAGTGGTGAGCAGAAAAGCATTGCAGAATGCACAACATGCCAAACACTGAAGCAGGTGGGCTGCAAAAAAAAGACATAATCGGGTTCCATTCCTTTCATCCAAGAACAGGAATCTGAGGCTACATTGGGTACAGGATCAACTGTCCACTTTCGATCCGGTGCCCAAGGTAGCCTCAGGTACCTGTTCTTGGCTGACTAGGATCTGGATGATTTCATGCATTTTATGTTGCTGCCACATTACTGGCTAATTAAATGATGACCTGATTAGCACTAACACTGCAGGAAGATAGTTTTGACCTTATATGAGCATGTGTGATTGTTATTTGAGCAGGGGTCTGGCTCACTGACCTGGTGCATGTAGCAGCTCATGAGATTGGTCACGCACTTGGCCTGATGCACTCGCAGAACCCGACGGCCATAATGCATCTCAACGCGACGCTGACTGGCCGCAAACTCGTAACGCAGGACGACGTCTGGGGACTCCAGCGACTGTATGGTGCGCAGATAGAACAGCTGGTTTCATTTAATACAGGAGCAGTGAGATAGGTTGGCCAAGACAGGGACTTAGTAAAATGCATGCTGATTCAATGCTTAGTAATGATTCTGACGAGATGTCTTGGCATGGAATTTGAATGTTCTCAGAAAAGTGCTCAAAACCAATTCTTTAGATTCTTTCAAAGGTAGTCAGCAAGAGTTTACGTGAAGCCTTCTATCTACGTCTGAATTTCTAAGGCTTCATTTACATGTCATTGATCTCCACTTTCTTCTAGCCCATCTTTCTCTCCCTTCCTAATTCTTCTGTCTCTCCCACAGGATGTTTGGATAGATTATTTATCTGTCCCGCTTGGGCCAGGAAAGGCTTCTGTGAAAGCAAAAGAAAGCTCATGCAAAAGCACTGCCCCCACAGCTGTGACTTCTGTTACAGTAAGTTCTTAAAAAATTCTGCAGACATTGATAATCTGTGAAATCTGGCATTGCCATAAGCCAGTCACCTGTCAGTTACATTGGTTGCGCTGTGAGTACTGCACCAAAAAAAAAAACAAAAAAAAACCTAGAAGCTAAGGTACTTCTGTTCTTGCATTTTTTTTTTTCAAACCCAATCAGAACTCTTTAAAATGGAAGTTTTAGATAATCTGCTACTTATTAGTACGTTTATGCCAGAAAATCTCCAACAGCAGCAATCCAACGGCACTGAATACAGTTGCAATCAAAATTATTCAACCCCCATTGCAAATCAGGTTTATTGTCAAAGTTTACAGACTTTCAGCTGCTTGCAATGAACACATCAAACAAAAGCAATTGAAACGAATGCGACTGGTGGTTTCCCCAAATTCAGCTGAAAATTCAACTTATAATGATTTTCTCCAGTTTCAGAATTATTCAACCCCTTCATGGCGAGCATCTTTAATACTTAGTAGAGCACCCTCTTGCTGTTATGACCTGCTGCAAACGAGATGCAAAGCCAGACACCAGCTTTCTGAGGAATCAGCCCATTCATCATGAGCAATGGCCTCCAGTTCAGTAATATTCTTGGGTTTGCGTGCTGCAACCTCGTTCTTCAAATCCCACCAGAGATTTTTCTATGGGGTTCAAGTCAGGTGACAGTGATGGCCCTGTAGGATCTTCCAGGGATCATTGTCCTGTTGGAAGATCCAATGATGCCCAAGCTTCAGCTCCCTCACAGACGGCATGACATTTTCTCCTAGGATTACCTGATAGTTCAATGAATCCATCTTGCCTTCCACACGCTGCAGGTTTCCAGTGGCAGAAGATGCAAAGCATCCTGAATGAAAAACCATGAAAAACCAGAGAAGAATTTGCCCTCATGAAGAAATGGTATTGTGGTATCATAACAGTATTATGAATGTGTATATTGCAAACACTAAAATCTACATCCTCAAAATCAACATCCACTTTTTCTTTGTTTTCTTTGTTAATGCCTAGTTAGACTAGCGCAGATTTCAGTAGCTAATATACAGTAACTGGCAGCAAGTCAGATTTTAGCTAATGGTAAATAATTATTATAAATAAATTATTTACATGATACTTTACTTTTGATTAATTCATTATCACAGTAATAATACACAGTATTAATCATGAATATGAGCAGTAAACTTTCAGAAATGAATGTTTTTGGGCAAAATGGCATAGTTCGTGTAGACAAACATACTTTTTAGATGAAAACATTGCTTAAGTTTATCTGTTAAATAATTTAAAAAAAAATACTTTTACCATTCTTAGTACATTTAAAAATAGCAACTTTTTTTAAACTTGCACTTTGAGTACACCATTTCTCAGTACATTTCCCATCCCTGCCCTGAATGCACAGAGTTTGCAAGTTCTCCCCATGATTCAGGGAGCCATGCATTGTAAGCTGATTGGCATTTCCAAATTGTCTGCACGCATGCAGTTGTGCCCTGCCATGGGTTGGCCACCCGTCCAGGGTGTCCCCCGCCTTGTGCCCAGGTCCCCTGGGATAGGCTCCAGGCTCCCCGTGACCCTGTGTAGGATAAGCAGTATGGACATTTTTAAATGAGCCAAAAGAAGAAAATATAAAAGAGAATAGGCTTAAGCCCCAGTTATACTTCTAAACAGGAAAAGTTGCTCATTGAAACTGAAGTCTTCAAAAATACCCGCAAACTGCCACTGTGATTGGCTGGTAGACAGCGTCTCTCAAACGTACTCATTACAGAAAACGTTGGTCCAATTGTGTAAGTACATTTCTCATGGCGAGGTGGAAGCATTGTTACTTTTAAAGGAAGCAGCTTTTAACTAGTAGTTATTTTACTGACCAAGTAGTCAACATATTCGACATGGTTTGGAGCTGACTGACGCACATAAAAAAAATAAAAAAAAGAAACAATGCAGTGTTTATCTCTGCTACCAGGTTAATAAAAAAGTTGGTAGGTTTGAGCAACTTTCTATTTCAAGTCAGTGTAGTGGAGCTGTTTATATAGAATCAGTGTTTTGGTACTTGGATTAACTTAACAGCTGCGTGATAAAGGGGAAAAAAGAGTGAAGTTCTACAAGTGTTGAGCTTTAATTGAGCCTTACGGAAAGTTCAAAAGCCTCAAATGATACTTTCATTTTAATGTTTCCAATTAGATAATGCAATTTGCTATAATCTTTCTCATATGAGTTTGCAGCTAAAACTGTAACATCATCTCAGTCCAAGCACCTCCTTTTTTTTTTTTTTTTTGAACAGACAACAATCAACGAAGCGATGGTTCATACCCGCTCCCTTGTTTTTTCATGGACAGGTCCTACTGGTCTGAAAGACTAGGTTTCCCCCCCAAGTTTGTTTCAAGCCCTTTAGCAGACTAATACATGTCAGTTTTGAAGAGAGAGACGTTTTTTGAGAACTACCATAGACCCATTTTCAGGCTCTCATTAAGTCATGGTGCTGGCTGATAAATAACAGCAGAGTAGATAAACTTGAGGAATCCAAACATTTTGGGAAAGGTCTGTATGCTAGAACACACTGGGGAAAATGTCTCCTCTTCGAGCCAGACTGGTACGAAAAGCTGAAATTCAGTTTGCTTGGATGAAAAGGCAGTTCCTAGTCTGGTTCTCATTGCAGTCAGGGTGAAATCTGGTCTTTCGGGGAGCATGTTTTGCATGATTACAAACCACTGAAATCCCAGCATGCGGCTTGTGGGCTTCAGATGCATAACGATCAACATTGTGTGGAGCAGGACCAAAACATTTGGGGTTACGATGAGTTAGAAGTCGGTAAAGTTTCCAGACATTTCCGTATCCAACAACGTGGATGACACGACCATTCGTTTTCAAAACTCAGGGTAAACATTACTTAACAATGTCTGTGGTTGCTCTTTTTTGGTGAACAGTTTGGCTTAAACCTTGAGAAACCTGGTCAGGTTCCAGGACGTGAAGATGAATGCCATAAACAGTTTTAAATACACATGTTGCAGACGTTACAGTATCGCAAGTCAGTGCTTAGTATTGACATGAGATTGTCATTATTCCCCAAACAGCCTTCCCTTTTCCTACCGTCGCCCCGACTCCAAAGCCACCGCGGACCAAACATAAGCTGGTTGCTGAGGGAAGGAAACTTACCTTCCGCTGTGGAAAGAAAATAGCTGCAAAGCAAGGAAAAGTGGAGTGAGTGTTTTTTTTTTGTTTTGTAACCCAATCACTGAACAGTGATGACTGGATTGTCCATTTTTTTTTTTTTTTTTTTTTTTACATCAACTATACTGAGCTCAATTTGGAAGTTTGAACAAGTGGTCCACTAAGAAATGACTGCATTTTTTTAGGTTCAATCAAACCACTAACCTTCACCACTCTGATCTTTGTAGCTGGTATAAAGACGGCGAGCTGCTGGAGTTCTCTCACCCTGGCTACATCACCCTGAAGGACGATCACATTAGTATTGTGGCTAACGCTATCAATGAGGGTACGTACACCTGCATCGTGAGGAAGAAGAACAAGGTTTTGACAACCTATTCGTGGAAGCTACGGGTGCGCTTCTGAGGATGTCAAGCCACAACATGAAATAGTACTGACAGAAATCACTTTTTGGTTTTGTCCAAAATGAGTGTTCCATTCTCTCTGCCAGTGTTGTCCTTATTTAACAAACGGGAAAAAAAAGTCTGTGATCAAGTGCTGTATAAGAGAAAAAGAACAAATGAGATGTAACCAGTAACTAAAGGCTTAAGAGCACCATGGAACCTCACTTACTCGGGCACATATTCCTCTAGATTCATACATAAAGCTATCAATATTTTGATGTCAGGGTTTTTCTGTTGTCATTTTTTTTGTGGTAAATTTGTTTCCTTAGGTGCTAAATAAAAATTTATTCTTTGAGAGTTGTGGCTTTTCTTTATTAACTCTATTATTGTGGACCATTTTGGAAACAAGTTCTCCTATATTGAATAAATTGCTTGATGCAGCAGTTCTACATAAAAGAAGTCATCAGACAATAGAAAAAGGTATAAAAGGTTCCACATGTTTAAACTCTTCATGAGATCAAAACGCTATGAATGCAAATCAGACACATCCGTAACCCTATACACACACCCACGTCCTTCAAATGGAACTTAGTGTTAGTAAGGGGTGTATTTGTATTAGGCATGGTATTATTTGAAGTTTTGATGGTATGATAATTTAAAAATATAATGGTTTCACTCTATCATGGTATTAATCAGTGATGTAAACACACAAGCTAGTGGTGAAAATGAGAGAAAGAGGGAGGAAGGAAAAAAAAGAGCGCTTCCTGGAGTATCTTCAAACTGAAGAAAAAGCGTGAAAACATTTCACATAACATCTATTACATAGTCAGTATTTTTTATCACTTTGTCATTAGAAGATGAAACTGAGAATCTATGAGGTACATGAAGGTTCGAGCATAAACTGTGACTAACCATAACAACCCTAATTTGCATACTGATTGGTTTATTTTATGATGAAAACACTTGCCTGTGACATGCTCAGCACGAACTCAGATCCTCATATTTTCAGCGTCACAGTTTTTGTTTTTTACAATGATAATTTTCACACTTTAACCAGTCTACGCACTTAAAATCCATATAAGCCATGATGAATTTGAGCCTTGCCTTAAAACGTGTTCCGCGGTGGCTGAATATCCTATAGCCAGTAGCTGCTATGCCGAGAAATTGACCAGTAATTGTACTTCAAATGTCTACCAGCTGTATGACATTTCAACCATTTAATTAGCAACTGTGACTACTGAAGAAATGAAAACACAGGCAGACCACACAGTGATCATCCAGTGAGTCAGGGCTACTTCAGAAACAAGATGCTATATAATACCTGGGAAATTAAAGCACTTTATTTCTCATTCCCATTTTTAAACTCCCAAGTCTTTAAGTATCCATGACTGAAGTGGAGAATATCGACTTCAACGGAAAGTCACTCTGGCTTCTTTGCTAATAAAATGGAGGAGGCGGATTTGATTGTGCCGAGTGTGTGTGCAGTGCAAAGAATGACATCATTTTTGGACATCTGGTGCTGGAGCTGCTTTCAAGGCTGCCCTGACTGTTTTCTCCACTTTTTGTCATTTCTGTTTTAAACGTCAGTTTCGTAACTGCTGCTTTAACTAAAAAAGAAAAAAAAAAATAAAATAAAATGAAAAAAGATTCACTACTGACATTTGAGAAATAGTAAAAGTATATAAATAGACTTGGAAATAGTTTATTTCTTAAAACCCAATATCACCTGTGTCAATAACTGACAGTTTTGGCAAACCCCAGTTATGAATCCATTATGTGTAGCCTGGAATGCGGTTTTGAATCTGAACAGTCCTTTGTCTGGTGCTTAAAAAAAACCCCATGAAACTCAAAATCTGTACTTAGTGAAATTGAGTGGAAGCTAAAACTTCTAGACAAACAAACAGGACAATCCAAAAAAAAAAAAAAAAAGAAAGACAGAGAGATTCAATTATATCAGAAGTCAGAACCCCAATTTGGGATTATGTGCAATGCAGGAGCAGTTCATTGCCTCTAACTGCTAGGAGTAGATGAACAGATAGGACTTGAATTTCTCCATCTTCATACTGTTTCGAACAGTTTGCTTCATGGAGTCTCAGAGGAAAATCTGGTCAGCTTTCAGGGAGTCTCTTTTAAGCTGAGTCCTGGCATTAGTGCCACAAAGAGCAAACAATTCCCTTAGCTCTGACCATTTACCTCAGAACTTCAGACTGAATCCTGGGCCTGACTTGGACAGTCCTTGGTTGGCTGTCGTCAAGTGGAATCCAGTGTCTTTCAGATCGTCATCACCCTAAAAAATAAACAAATAATTGAAACGAGGTGAAAATTGTGAGCATGGAAAGGTGTTTAGAAGAGAAATCAGGTACAGCATGAAATCATTCATCCTATACTTATACATGATCCTCATCCGTTTAAATCTGTGCTAGCTGAAACAGCACTCACTTCAATGCTTCTTGGCACTTCTTCAGTCTAAGAACATTAAATTTGGTTGCTTTGGCTTCAACAGAGTTCAGATTCATGGAGGGACTCCTTAAGCCCAAAGTCAGACAATACTGTATAAATGATATCTTGAGTTCCACATGTACAGTAAGGCTTCCAGGCACAACACTGGCAGTTAAGCTATAGTGTCTCCTACCAGCTGGCTGTAGCCCAGGCCTCCCTCCGGGGGTCGGGGGCTCGTTCCTCTTTTCACCCGCTGCTGTTCACTCTTCGCGGGCCAAGTTGGGAACATCGAGGGCTCGATAGGGAGCGGCGTTTCCCGAAAATACTCGTGCTTTAATGCCTCATCAGCGCTGATCCGCTTGGCGGGGCAGTAGGTCAGGAATCTAACAGTGAGAGACAGCAGGCTTGATTTACACAAGAGACAAAATGGCTTGCATGCTAGCCCAAGCTCGTATTTTTCTTCAGCTTCTCTTTTATTTTAGCCACTAATCCATCAAATGCATTGTAAAACAGCTGACTTAAAACACCATGCAAAAATATTTGGGTTTTGTGGATTACTCAGCTTTGTGTAATCTGGCAGCCCAGTCTACTTTGTCTGCAGCTGTCTTTTCCCTACTGCTTTTTAACTCTTCTTATGGACGACAATTCTACTTTAAAGTAAGATTAATCCAAATCCAGAATGGTCTGGCAATGTTTGCAATGTTAAGTGCAATGATAGCAAAGAGGTGAGGCATAACACTGTGTGGACTATGTAAATTTGATGATTATTTAACAACTACACGTACTGCCCAATGTACTGCACACCAATCTTCATTGCACTAGCATCTTCTTTGCAATGCAGCAGCTGAATCCAGCATGACCAGTCACAACTGTTTACACGAAGGTTGCTTGTTTAACCAACGAGTGCATTTTCCTTCTGCGTCTGCATAAACATTTTTTTGTTTTTCAGTCCGTTTCGCTCAATTTGCATCATTCTCTCAATAAACAGTCTACAACATCTGAACGTTACGTAAAATTCAGGGGGGAAAAAACCCATCTTGACCTTTCTTAAGTTTGCGCTGAATATATCAAAGATCTTTTTGAAAAGTACTCAAAGCTACGTGTTAACGTAAGGTAGTGTTTAGATACAGTTGAGGTCATAAGTTTACATAGGCCTTGCAGAATTTGCAAAATGTTAATAATTTATTAAAAATAAGAGGGATCATAAAAATTGCATTGTTTTACTACTCCGAATAAGCTATTTCACATAAAAGATCTTTACATCTAGTCCACAAGACACAAAATGAACCAGCTCATAAGTTTACATACCCTTGATTCGTAATACTGTGTGTCGTTACCTGGATGATCAATGACTGTTTTTATGTTTTGTGATAGCTGTTCATGAGTCCCTTGTTTGTCCTGAGCAGCTAAACTGCAGCAATGTCCTTCAGAAAAATCCTCCAGGTCCTGCACATTCTTTGCTTTTCCAGCATTTTCTGTGTATTTGACCCCTTCCCAACAGTGCCTATATGAATTTGAGATCCATCTTTTCACAAATTGTGAATTCAAATCCAGGAGATAATATCCTTGGCTCAGAGGCAAGGGAGCAAAATTCGCCTCTGGGTAGGAGGGATGGTGTACTCTCGCTCCTATTAATCACAGTGATACTAGCCAATCATGGCTGTCTGTGAGCTCATGTGTGAGGAAGAGTGCAGATAGTGCTTTTCTCTAAGGTTCACATGTCTTGGAGAAAGCACACGTTAACCTTCACCCTCCCTCGTTGCTAGCTGTTGTGTAGTAGAGGAGAGCTGGCTAGTAGATGGGAATTGGGTGACCAAATTGGGGAGATAATTTGGTAGGGGGAAAAAAAGAGGAAAGAGGGGGAAAAAAAACAAAAAAAAAAAAGCACATTGAAGTGTATAGCACCCTAATAAATGATTTTTGCTGCATCTTGGTATTACACATTATAACAATCGACATCTGCATGATTTTAAAAAATTCTGATCAATTATTGAAATGCAATTGGTGAAATACCTGGTTCGGATAAGTGATCAGCCCCTTAAAGTAACCACTACAAACTTGCTCAGGTACAACCAGTCTGTTCCCAGATCACACACCATGCTAACTGCCCCCCCACCTGACATCAATTGCAGTTGGTTTTGATTACTTCATAAGAAAACCGGCTGTTCCATGATGATTCCATTACTGGTAGTGCATGGCAAGGCAAACAATACACCATGGTTGGAAAGGTGCTTTCAAAAGGGCTCTGGGACAAGGTTGTGGAAAAGCACAAGTTAGGAGAAGGATACAAAAAAGATTTCAAAGGCTTTAACCTTCTGAGAACTGTTCAGGGCATTATTAAGAAGTGGAAAGCATATGGCACCACCAACACCTTGCCTAGATTGGGCCCTCCCTCCAATCTGTATGACCGAATCAGGAGGATACTGATCAGGGAAGTGACCAAGAGACCAATGGCAACTTTGAAGGACTTACGAGTCCTTATGGGTGAGATTGGTTGGCCTGTGCATGCGACAACAACCTCACAAAGCTGGCCTGTATGGCAGGGTGGCAAGAAAGAAGCCTCTTCTGAAACAGGGCCACACAGTGTCTCATTTGCACTTTGCAAAAACACATTTGGAAGATTCTAATGCCATGTGGCAAAAGGTTTTATGGACAGATGAGACCAAGATTGAACTATTTGGACTGAACTGCAAGCGTTATGCGAAAACCAAACAGCACAACACCCAACACACACCATACCTACTGTGAAGCATGGTGGTGGCAACATTATGTTGTGGGGGTGTTTCTCTTCAGCGGGGACTGGGCAATTGGTGGTTAGGATTGAAGGGTAAATGGATGCTGCCAAGTACAAACAAATTCTTGAGGAAAACCTGCGGCCCTCTGCTAGACAGCTGAAGATGGACAGGTGGTTCAACTTCCAGCACGACAACGACCTTAAACACACCGCCAAAAAACTACGCAGTGGCTTAAGGATAGGAAGGTGAATGTCCTTGAGTGGCCGATTCACTGCCCTGACCTAAATCCAATTGAAAATCTGCGGATGGACTTGAAGACAGCAGTCAATCGCCTCTCCCCACAAAATTTGACTGAACTCAAACAATTCTGCAAAGACGAATGGGCAAATATTTCCCAATCTAGGTGCGCAAAGCTAATAGAGACATATCCAAACAGAGTCATGGCCGTAATTAAAGCAAAAGGTGGCTCTACGAAGTATTAAATCATGGGACTGATCACTTTTCCAACTCTGATATTCTTTCTTTTTTTCCGTTTCCGAACTGTTGCCTTTTAACGTTACTTGTGTTGTTTTGAATCTTGTAAGGCAGAATGTGTAAATAAAGCTGGAACCAAAAAATAAGGTTGTAAGACAAAAAAAAGTGACTTTTGCAAAGGGGTATGATTATTTTCTATAGGCCCTGTAGAAATAAACAGTAGTCCAGCCTGTTTTAAAACCCTGTCTTGTTTATTTGTGATGTCATTTGTATACTGCTGCACCCCTAACAGCTTATGAAAGCGATACATAAATCCAAGTAAGCTGGAGGGAAAAGAAGTAAATGGGTCTTTTCCTGACATCATCGGGGCTGCAGACTAGCATGTGTAATTTGGCTGCTGTTGCTGTCTGTCCTGTGTCTAGCATGCCAGACAGATTCCTGACAGACAGAATCCCCTGCTGCTCCAGACAGAAGCACCAATGCAAAGACACGGTCATCTGCTCAAACCAAACACGCAGCACATATGTACGCGTGTGCACATAACACACATGCGTACCCAAATGTGAAATTTAAAAATTACCTGCAGTATCCTACTGAAATATTTAGGTCACTCAGCTACAGAACCACAAACAACAAAAACATATTGGGGAGTCAACCATGTTGGCTTGGCATGTGTATGGAATAAAACACTCAGGGGTGTGCTGTTATAGGAAAATAATCAACATGATGAGAAACGATGAAAGAAATGATTACGTGTTTCAATGCACACCGATATAAACCTGCGATTTGAATTATGGCTGCCACTGCTGTCAACACAGAAACTTAGTATGTGGTATAAAGTACTATAACAATACATAGCATAAGATTTTGATTCTTATTTTTCCTGTCCATTTGGACTTTATTGAATTCTAATAAAACATTTGTCATTTGTACAAAAATAAAATCACAGAGGAGCAAATTTATGTGATTAAAGTACCTGGCTTCTGAAGTAAACCTGTGAGAATAGAGCTGTTGTGAATGTGTGCGCGTGTGTGTACCACTTTCAAAGCAACCTGAAAATCCAGAACGTACTTGTTCATGAGGTCGAAGCCTTGGTCTGAGAGCAGAGCTCCGAAGCGCTTGCGCAGGTTGTTATAGGGATATTCTGTAAAAGTCATCTTCTTCACCGCAGGCATCTCGTTGTAGCCTGGCCAAATCTTCTCACTGGGAGAGCCGAGGTCCTGCGACACAGGAAAAACCAATTGCACACACAGTCTCGCTTATAACACAAACAGTTTTAAGAGGATTTGGGGGAGTTCACACACCTGAAAAAACAAATAGATAAACAGCATTTGAATGAGTTTGGGGAACCTGCCAAATACCATGACTGCACTGAATCACTTATCTGATCATATGAATCATTGCTATTATCAGTCAGCGCGTTTACATGGACAACAATAATCCAATATTAACCCGATTAAGACAATACTCTGATTAAGAAACTACCATGTAAATAGCAGTTTTTAATTACCTTAATCCAATTAAAGTCACACTCGAAGTAAACACAAATCGAATTAAGTCACGTGGAGTACTCCTGTTTTATTTGCATTATCGAGGTGTATTACAGACATGTACACACCTTAATCACACTATTAATGTCGTGTGGGAGTTTTCACCGCATTTTGTGACAAGACACGATCACACACGGCAGTGCTCATCCATTTTACGGCAAAAAAGAGAGCACGGCTGTGTCTGAAACCGCGTACTTGACTACTATAGACCTGTAGTAGTAGAAATACATGTATCTCAGCTCCTATATAGTAGGTAAGTATGCGGTTTCGGACACAGCCCATGGCTTCAATCAGTTGTCTATTTGCATGTACAGCATGACAAATAATTAACTGCACTTGAAGCTTTCGTAAGAAAATTAAATAAAAACACCCAAAATTGTATACGGTACCATAATGAAGACAAACTGTATGTCGATACGTGAAATTCCGGAGGGACGTCAGACAGCGTGGTGCGGTGATGTAATGACGTGTGCTGTTAATCGAACTACGTTCCATAACTTGTAAAACAGGAACATGAAAGGAGTATTCTAAAAGAGACTCATGTAAACACCTTAATCACAATATTGTCTTACTCAGAGTAAGGTCCATGTAAATGTAGTCAGTGATATGGAAATTCCTAAATTTCCTCAACAACTTCCAAAAACCATGGCTTTTCTTTCAAAGTACAAGATTTTCTGAGGACTTGAGTATCCGTATAAAAGTGCACCTTAAATATTTTGTTGATCTGGTCAATCTCAGACTTGCCCGGGAAGAGTGGTTTCTGGGTAAGCAGCTCTCCAAATATGCAGCCCACTGACCACATGTCCACAGCTGTGGAGTATTCCTGTCATGAAAAAAATCATATCAATCCATATATACGTCCTAATTAAAGTTGCATTAGCACAATATGTGGAAAAACTATAATTTTGTATACAGTTTAAAAATAAACATGAAGGCTAGGCACAGCTTATTCATTTTACAGTGTATGTATTACTTACCTTTGCCCCCAAAAGAAGCTCTGGGCCACGATACCACAGAGTGACCACCACCGGTGTGTAAGGCTTCAGCGGGGAACCATACTCTCGTGCCAGTCCAAAATCTCCAATCTACACAACACAGAAACCATAAGTATAATCCAAGAACAACATTCCTGACAAAGCACATATGGTCCAAAGTCCAAAAACTTAACAGGACCTCATACAACATTATCAAATTTAATCCACTTTGATGGAAAGGGGATAAATAACAACTATTACAGTTTATCTTTAACCAGCATATGACCAGCAAGAGTAATCTATTATTTTAAATGTTTCTATTAGCAACTGAAGTGTAAGAAATACAGGGTTCCTATATTAAATAGGATGGATTTACCTAGAACACATGAAACAGTATTATTACGTTAGATATTAAAGTACAAGTCAAGTGGCACCTTTAAAATGCCCTTGTGGCTCAGCAACAGGTTGGAGGTCTTAAGGTCACGATGCAGGATCCAGTTGTCATGGAGATGGCGAACTCCTCTTAGTAGTTGAATCATCAGAGTCTTCACTTCACCTAGAGAGAGAGAGAGAGAGAGAGAAAACAGTTGTATTTCCATGTTACTTATAAAACGGCAAATAAGTAAGTAAGTAAGTAAATAAATAAATAAATTCTGAAGGAGGTACCCTACCTGGTAGGAAAGGCTGTTTCATGGTTTCCATGAGACTCTTTAGGTCATGTTCTACATAATTCATCACTATGTAGATCTTATCCATATTACTGCCCACAACTATCTCCTGCAGAAACATGGATTAAAAAAATTAGATATTAAACCTTTCTAATATCAACTTATTAATCAATGACTATATCAACTGTGATTTTATGTAATTATTCAACAGAGGTCAGGAAAAATCTTAAGGTCTAAATAGCTCACCCTGACAGTGACAATGTTGGGGTGTTGGGCCTTCAGGATGGTGTTGATCTCTCGCAGGGAGGTGATTGGAAAGCCCTCTTTCTCCTTCTCCATTTTCAGCCTTTTAAGAGCTACGATTTCATCGGTTTTCTTGTCCTTGGCTCTGTATACCACCCCATATGTACCTTCTTCTATACGGTTCAGACACTGGAATTCCTCCACACTACGGCAACCCTTAAAACAAAGCAGAGATGCAGCGGTCATGTGCATGTTACGGTGAGTGCCATATAAAATTCCCACTACATTTAAATAATGCTTGAATTGGATATATACAAAATAAACATGCATATTTTGTATGCATTGGATACAAAAAAATTGCAGTGATATGAATGGCTCAGTGGTTGCGGCATTGGACTACTGATCGGAAGGTTGGGAATTGAAATACCAGCACCACCAAGCTGGCCCTACTGGGCTCTTGAGCAAGGCCAAT
Source organism: Ictalurus furcatus (assembly GCF_023375685.1). Lineage (NCBI taxonomy): Eukaryota > Metazoa > Chordata > Actinopteri > Siluriformes > Ictaluridae > Ictalurus > Ictalurus furcatus. The sequence continues at coordinate 8,858,961 of NC_071259.1, forward strand.
TTAAATGTAAATGCAAACACATTTAAATATCACTGATTTGATGGTATTATCCAGCGACTAAAAAAATGTACGGCAGTTTTGGGGACATGATTACTAAAGAGGTGGGCATTTCACAGAAGCCTAACAACTCAACCAAACACACCATCCATCCAACCACCAACCCACAGTAACCCATACTTAGGATCGAACCCAGATCCTTGAAGAAGCAATGCTACCCAGTGTGCTATTATGCTGCCACTTCACAGAAACTTGAATTTTACAATTTTCAATGCCTAGAAATAACTGGTTTTAAACTACACACTAGATTCCTGTTTCGGGAACAATAATTTAAGGTAAATGTCCACAGATTGAAGCATCCCTCTGCTCCATTCACCAGCACTCTGCCACTAGAGCAGTGTCTGCCTACAATCCAGCGCATGAATGAACTAGTCAATCAGGCTCTTAAAGGCTCTAAAAATGCAAACAATGTTAGACTTAATTATTAATTTTTTGTCTACCTGCAGTAGCACCTAGGGACACGCATCCCTACTTAAATGGGCTATTAAAAAAACCAAATACTTCACCCATAAAAAATAAAAGGTGAAACACTAAAAAACTAGCAACAACATGCATCAGAGAAAGAAGAGAGTTGTGGCAGTTATTAATATTTCATTTGTGTCATCGAGACTATACGTAGACAGTACAATGTGAATGGATGCAACTGTGTATGGACAACAGACCAATGTATTTTGTCCAATTGGTCACACTGTGTGGTTTGAATCCAGCTCAACTCTTCCCGCTGCACCGTGAATGAGGTTCTTGCTGCTCGCTATCCCACAAACCCCTAGCACATGCTAGACACCTACTCCTTGTTAGAAATTAATCAATTAAGTGAAATTTCAGGTGATGAATTTCACATGGATTGCAGACCCCTAATGCAGCGTAAAAAACAATGAAAGTAATTGGTTTTGGTGAACAGTCCTGACTAACATGATACAACTGTGGTGAATGTTTGGAGCTAAGGCACTTTTACAATGTTGTTTATTCCAGAGTTAATTATCGTTTCTCTAATAATAATAATAACAACAACAACAACAACAACATGTATTCTAGCTAATAATTTAAATCCCATTGATTGATGTGTACAGTGCAGCAGATTTAATTACGTAAAAACCTAAAACCAATAGTTAAAAAAAAAAAAGTTATTTGCAGTTTAATTTATTTTGCCTTATAGCTATTCAGAAATTCCTCCATTTTAAGTCCTTCCTTGGTGACAGCCCTGTTGCGTACCTGTAAGGCAGGCAGATATTTGGGCAGCTCTTTTTTCAGCTCTACAGGTGAGACTGGTGGAGAATCTGGGACGTAATTTTCCTCTGGTGTGGCTGACTGAGAGTGAGACTGAGGGGTCACGTCTGCCGCGTCTACTTCCTCACCCTCATCTTCCTCAACACTCTCCTCTGAGTCGTGATCAAACCGTGACTCTGGGACTGTACAGAAACACTCGTGTTAATGACACAAAAACACTAAAACCACCTTATTTTGAGCAAACTTTAGGCAGTTATAGGTAATGCCTACATAAAGTTGCTTCTGTTAAATGGGACAATATCAGTTACTCAAGCCAAGGGCGTACTTGCTTTTTCAATATAAAAATTATCAGTTTTTTTTTATGACTGCAAAGTCAAATTTCTGTTGCATTTAATTATTACATAATGCTTATCTACAAATATTGTTAATACTGAAGATTTAAAAAAACGATGTCCACATGTCAATAGAAAAGAAACATGTCGCACTTACTTTTTCACATGACAGATTTGCACTGATTTTCATATTCCCTATAGCAGTGTAATATTTCTGTCTTTCTCTTTGCTTAAATCCTGCAATTATTTGTATCTGGCTTGGTTAAAATTTTTTGCACGACCATTTCTTTATTCTTAAGTCGCACTAAGCCATTGTAATAGCTGCTTTTCAGGAAAAGAGTACAGAGCAAATCTATTGGCCTTCACAGCAGCCAGGACTAAAAAAAGAAGCCCGTAAACTGAAAGACTGAAATGAGTCATATAGTGTCTGGTTTTGTAAGCCCACCCTCACCAGCAGGTATGTGGTTGCCATTCTCTCTTTCGTCCTCCTCCTCTTCTGATTGCTCGTCTTCACTCACGTCTTCTACAAATGATAAAGTTAAACATTTTTAATAAAAACAAGTCACCAATATTAAAAATAGGACCCATATGGATTATTTGTTAACCATTTCCACCGCCATAATTTGAATTGTGTTCAATCTGGTAAGTCAGTTATGTGACTTACTACTGCCAGAAGTTAGTGGAAAAGTCCGTAAAACTGACCTGAACTCTGTTTGCCTGCAAAGGGTTTGGGAGAATGTAATTGAGAGCATTCAGGTCCGAGGTTGGACGGATACTGACCTGCGCTCTGCTCAGATCTTTCAGAGTCTGATCCCGACTCTCCCTCTTCATTTTCCTCACTCGGGCTGCTCGACTCCTCTTCGTCGTCGTCGTCCTCCTCCTCCTCCTCCTCCTCCTCTGAACCAGAAGCTGAGCCTTTAATTGCAAAAGTTCATAACATGCTGATAACCAACCAAAACAGATTAATATTGATTGTAGAGTTTAGTTTCTTGTGTGCATGCATGTATATGCTTACCAATTGAAGACTCAGCCGTACTTGTCTTTCTCTCACTGTCACTGATATCCTGAAGATCAGCCAGTAAATCCTCTTGCTTCTCTTCTTTCACTGACGACAAAAAAACAAAACAAAAAAAAATGTTTATGCCATCAATGCTAGTACTTAAAAAAATAATATTTAAAACTCAGACATCTGTTATATAATGCTTGGCACAATCTTGGGGATGCTTATCACTTTTACAGTGATCTCGCAAAAACAGTGAAGGAAACCGGGTGATCTAATGGCCTACGAGAAGCAGACCGCACAACATACTCCGCCAGTGAGAGAACTCTAATGGCTAGCACACGCCACTAAAAGTGTCTTATTACCACACAAGCGGGCTAGAATGGTCCATTAAGACTTTGAGGAAAAGCTCTGGCCGAAATTCATTTTACAGTGTGGAAACAACCTTATATGCACTTATTAATAGCTACCATTACAGTCGCAAAAGTAGCAGACTACTACTCTTTAAGCCAGCGACTAGACTAATAAAATAGCAGTAAAATATTCATCTGATATCATGTATGTATTTTTATACAAGGTCAATATGATAAACATACAGGGTAAAGTGAAAAGAAAAAGGCTGGGGATGTCATACATTGAATCTAGACCAAATATTAGGTGCAGTTTATCTGGACATATGTTATATAATTATTATTATTATTATTAATAATAATAATAATATCTATCTGGTCTGGAAAATGGTCTACGGTTCCCAAACCCCACCATAGAACCTGCAGTGTCTGAATGTTGGCTCTTTGGTGATGTAATGTTAGCCTAATATAAATACATTTTATACTGTTGAAGGTCCATATGGAGACTGTAGACTGCAGAAATGCAATTATGTAGAAGAAGTAAAAAGAAGACTAGTGCGGTTATGGTGGATTTATAAAAAGGCTTGATAAAAACCACATATGGCGTGGTTCACGTCTTAGACTTTTTCTGGCCGTGATAGCGCGATGGTTAAAAATCTCAAACAGATCATGACTTTAGGATGTAAAAGACTGACAGGATCTAACAGGTGTGCACCTGCGAAAAAAAAGGGGTGGGGAAGAGTGCCACTGCCCTACCACTGCTCCATTTCAGTTCCAGGAAGTATATCAAGAATTTACACAAATTAGACTATTATACTGAAGTGAGCATAGAAAAACCATTATATTATGTGTAACTATTTACAAATAAAAAAACTTGAAAAAACTGCGGTTGCATAAGTATTCACCCCCATTGCTGTGAAACATCTTAATTGGTTCTTGTATAACCAGTTTTTCCTGGAAAGCGCTATCAAAATACATCTGAGACAAAGTTCTGGAAAAGGACTCTTAGGTTTGGATATAAAAAAATATGTATATATCCCAAACTTTGAACATCCAGTAAAGCACAATTAAATCCATTATTAAAAGGGGAAAGGATACTGCACAACCACGACTCTGCCTACAGGAGGCCATCTACCAAAAGTCAGTTACTGAGAAAGGATGGCATTAGTAAGAGAAGCAGCAAAGAGGCCAAGGGTAACAATGAAGGCATTAGAGAGATCCACAACTCTGATAATGCAAGCTGTTCACAGAACAACCATAGCCCAGACATGCCACTTTTCATCAGCAGGAACTCGGAAAAGTGGTCATGGTTGATGGCTGGAACCAGGACAAATACAGGGCAATCCTAGAAGAAACCTTGTTCCAGTCTGCAAGAGACTTGAGACTGGCGAGGAGCTTCACCTTCCAACCCTAAACATACTGCCAAAGGGCCCTGCCAAAACCCAAATCTCAATCTCACTGCGAATATGTGGAAAGACTTGAAAATTGCTGCTCACCAACAGTCTCCATCTAATTTGACAGATCTTGAGCAATTTTGCAAAGAAGAATGGGCAAAGATATTAGGATCCAGATGCACAAAGCTAACAGAGACGTATCCCAGAAGGCTTGCAGCTGTAATTGAGGCCAAAGGAGGGTCTACCAATTATTGACCCAGAGGGGTGAACACAAGCAACAAATATCTGCCTTTTTCTTGTATAATAAACCTTGGTGTCTCGATAAAAAATATTTTGCACATTCAAATAGTGTCTAAATCAAATAGCAAAATCCCAATTTCAATTCCAACACATTTCAATTGTAACGCCACAAAATTTAGAAAAGTTCGAGGGGGTGAACAAGGCTGGACAATGGAGACTTACACTGTGAATTGAACCAACAGTTCTTTCCGTGCATCAGAAAGGCATCGTAATAATACAAAGAGCAAAACATCCTAGGTGGAAACACAATGCAGAACAAATAATCTACACTACTCCAAAGGGTGCAGAAAGTCTGCTTTATTTGAAGATAAAAAGCTTATTTTATAATAAAGCAAACACAAGTAACTACAGTTACTGTTCTTAGCCACGATCAATTGCACTGAATATAATACAACAATATAATCTAATCAATTATTGGAACACGAAACACTTAAATCGGTCCAAATCCTTTAAAAACACATACAGCATAGCTGGATTATTTCTTAAGTCTATGACTGGTTCAAAAAGCTAATTTTCCCCTGGGGAAAAGAGTGTTTATGTTAACATGTCAAAGAATTACAAGGGGCCTTTTTTTCTCTCAACGGTGATTATTCCTTTTCTATATTTGTGATGTGATACGGTACCTTAATGCAACATAGTTTTTTACTGACATTTTCTGGCTGCGTTTAGGAAAATGGAATCAACGGCTCAGATCACTGACTGAATTGCTTTGGATCAACATATTATCAAAATCTCTGCTGCCAAAGCTGACTGACGAAGCTATAATATTAATAGCTATTCAAAGGTTATATTAATAGGCTACAGCTTCCAAAGAATTTGACTAATATAGCACAGGAAGCGTCCAAGAACTATTTCAACTATTCAAATTTTTTTTTTATTCTGTAAGAATATGACATATGTATGCCATCAGGAAAAAAACCGCGACCCTTTATTTCTTGTGTCTCACCAAAACCAGCATTATAATTCATAACTGTTCTTGACCGTTCATGAGGATACCTTGGTTTTTAGTGTCCTTTTTCCCCCGTCAGATTGGCCAGCAAAAGGGATGTATATTGTAAATCAATGTCCAAATAAAGAAAACCAAGTAAACAGGCTTCCCTTTGAGAGAATACGGTGAAACTCACTTTATACAGCATTCCATTATGACTAATAGGACTGTGTTTGGCTTGGTTTAACTGACCTGGTCGCCGTTGTTCACTACTCTCTGGTCTTTGCTCTCTCTGTAAACGAACAGGACTCCGGCTACGGCTGCGGTGCCTAGACTTGGATTTGTCCCCGTAATCCTCCAGGGAGCCGCCCCGGTGGTGGGAAGGGGGACCTGCGTAAACAGGAAGTGCTTATAGATTAATCTAAGATTAATTGAGCAATTAGTCTATGAGGCTTGACGCACTGTAGAATGTGATTATTTGACATAACGTTGAAACCGCTCTATAAAAATAACTAAATTAAAATAAACTGTGCATGCCGTTATGCTGTCATTATAAACAACTACCTTCTCGTCGTGCCTCCCGCTCCTTGCGTCTCTCCTCAGCCCTCCTCTCCCTCTCTTTCTGCTCGCGCTGCTCTCTCTGCTCCTTTTGTTGCTGCTCACGCAACTTCCTCTCCCTCTCACGCTGCCGCTCCAGCTGCTCCAGACGGTCCCTGTGGACGTAACAGGAAAACTGGTCGGTGCGTTGTAATTCATTAGCTCCAATACATCCAAGTGTGTAGCGTTATTAACAACCAAAACTCCCTAAGGCTCTTGAGCCAATAAATCACAAACCCAGAAGCTAAGCGGTCTAAGTCAGTAAATGTAACCCGATCGATAAAAATTTGGATCAGCTTTTAATTTATAAGATGTTAAAATTGATAGAAGATCCTAAATGTAATATAAAGCAACCCGCACTTTTACCAGACAAAAGTTATTAGCATGTAGTAGCCCTCCTCTAGGCATACATCCACCAGAAATTAATTCCAACACAAGTTTGGAAGACTGGAGTTTTGGATCCCCCCCCCAAAAAAGAAAAAAAAAAAGGCTGTCACACATTTTGTTGCTCCCTGTTGGCTAGAACCTGCTTCTTTGGGACATTTATTTACAGTACTAATAAAAATACATTCTGCTAAAAATATACCATCAGTAGACATAAATGAGAATTTGTGGTGAAGTTATCTTGATGTAAGAATTTTGGATTCATGGCACAATAAAAATCTTCAAAGCAACAAAGCAATATTTTAATTTAAAAACTTTTCTTCATCACATGGCTGGGTAATTTAATTTTCCTGTATAATAAGGAAAAACATGACTGTCACGTCATTGATCATGAGAAACTCTTCAGTACCCGCCATGTTTTTTTTAGATTGTTCAAATAATAGCAAATTCAGTGAGCGTGAAAATATGAGCAGGGGTGAGAGGTACAACAGGTTACACATAGAGCAAAAAAACAACAACAACAAAACCTTCAAAATGTTTGTATAAACAAACTTGTATAAAGATAGAGTCAACAATTCGTGCCGTTATTTCTCACTCAAGCACTTGTTCAGACATATTGAGATGACCAATGAAATTTAGACGTCTTTTTTATTTTTTACTAATTTAATAATAATTTCCTATTTGCAGTCCAAAAGTGTAATGATTTACCAAAAAACAATGACGTGGCATCAGATAGCTGTTCATATCAAATAATGTGTAGGTAACTGATTTAAATCAGTTGTTTTGGGGTTTTTTGCTTAAAATAACTGCAACCCTAACACTGCCGAATAAGATATTTATGACAAATAGCACTAGCATTCTTCCTTCTTTTCAACATTTTTACTCTGTTGTTTGCTTTAAGGTCAATGCATCCAGCTTGTTGCTCACTATTCTAAACAAATAGAGAAATCTTTTTGTGTCTGTGTGTGTGTAATCACCTCTCCCTGCGCGAGTGGGCCCTGGCCTGATCCCGGCGCTTCTGTCGATCATAGTCCCTGCGAACTTTGGTGTCGTCCTGCCACTGCCGTTTCCGCCTTTCGTTCTCTCGTTCCTTCTCTTTGTCCTTTACGCGGACGTGCTTTCCTGCTTGGAAAGAACATTTTACTTCACAAAATGAAACAGTCGAAGAACTACTATGTAGTAATCATGGCAACGGTGGCTACCTCCTTCTGCAGAATGGCTCCTGCGTCTCCTCTTATCCTTCCGTTTCTCTTCTTTCCTGTGGTACGCCTTGTCTTTTCTGGACATCTGTTGAGGAGGTTTTATAGCTAGCGATTCATCTTCCTCTCCTCTACATTAAATTGGGAACAACAGTTAAAGTGTAGTTTCTGCCAATATGAGTAGAGTTACAATTACATAACTATACATAATAACTCTTCATGCAGAAACTTAACACCTGTAGATATATTATTAATTGAAACAAATGCAACGCAATATTATATAGCATAATTTCATAGTAGTAAAGGGGTGTATGTGGAGCACCTGTCTTCTGTGGAGTCCTCCCTTATGTATGGAGAGTTGCGTATTGTTATTTCCATCCTGTGGTCCCGTAATTCTCCTTCCTCTGGAGTGTCACGTTTGGCTTCCCGATCATCCGTCTGCCCAAAGAGGAAACAGTTTGAAATTTTAAAGCCCTCTGCTGAGCCTTGGAAATAAGTCAGACTTATAATAATAACTGAGCCTTGAGATTGCAGACTTTAAATAAATGAGATAACGGAGACTAGAGATAAAGAAATGACTGGAGATAACTGAGCCTTGAGATAACTGAGACTTCAGATTGCAGACTTTAAATGACATAACTGCACCTTGAGATAACTGAGACTTGAGATTGCAGACTTTAAATAAATGAGATAACTGAGCCTTGAGATAACTGAGCCTTGAGACTGCAGACTTTAAATAAATGAGATAACTGAGCCTTGAGATAACTGAACCTTGAGATGACGGAAACAAATGACTAGAGATAGCTGAGCCTTGAGATAACGGAGAATCATGACTTGATATAAATGAGATAATGCACGTGAGCTTACTTAAGCTTAGCAATGACCCATGTGTGATCCAATGATCAATCAACTACTGGCAAGGCAGTTGTTAAACATGAGCAAAAAGATTAAAGAGTTATCTCTTTAGGTAAATTTCAATTTTTCCAATAAATAAGCTATACCTAAAGCACAAAACTTAGCCTACATTTTTCACGCGCTTAGGTTCTGTCTTCTCCTCAAGCTCTCGTCTGCGTTTTTTCTCTTGTAAAATTTCATCGAGTGTTTTAACCTTCCAGGTGTCTTTTTCGTCCCCCATCAGCTCCAAGTCACAACCAGCTGCAAGAAAAGAGCAAAAAACCAGTGATACATGGGAAATGGTTTGGTATCGGTTGCAAAATCTCGGTGCTCAGTAGCTGTTTAACTTCTTTCTCTGCGTGTTATTTTCTCTGGTTTATAGTATGTCCTCCTTTCTGTCCTTCTTAACTGATTAGGAGATGCTCACAGCAGGTGCCTATGTTTACACTATCGGTAATTACGAATAACTCGACAGTTTAGTGTTTAATACTGTATTCAAGAGCATAAAACTCAACTAAGGTTTAGTCTAACAACTTACAGCAGAGGGTTTGGGCCAGTGTTGAATTAAACCTTTCATTATAAGAGTTAGGGAGAGGAGAAATATGGGACAGTGAGACTTGAGAATGTCAGGCCGAGTATTTTACCTTACGGAAAACACAGTATAATATTTGACACTTTTAATCATTCGTTGAACTTTTGGTCATTCAATGTTCAAGAACACCAAGCAATTGTTAAAACAACAACAACAACAACAAAACCCCAAGCTAATAGCGCTAACATTTTAGTCACTAAAACCTGTTTTCGTGTTACTGCCAATGCTACGTTTTATTCAATAAGACTTTTTAATAAGAAAAAAAAAACATGTATGTTTTCCTGAAAGTAAAACAGTATTACAAGCTTTCATAGTTGAACAAGAGCAAAAACACCAGACAAATTAAATGTTCTAAATAAAGTTATATACGTACACACACACACACACACAAATATATATAAAATTAAAAACAAAAACAGGTGAAAGGTTTTAAACAGTATACTAAATCACAGATCTCAGGGAAGCTAAATGAATAAGGAATAAGAATAAGAAGAGACTCTTCCAGCATTAACTAACTCACTAGCTCTGAAAAAGGGATCTGTGATTGTTTAAAATTTTGTTGCAGTGGTGAAAATCACAACCTACCATTATCAAATAATAATTATTATTAAGAGTTTATAGTTATTAACTAGATGGACTGGACACGTGAAATAAATGGCGGTAATACAAATAGTGCGGACTTGTATGTAATGAACTCTGCTGGTGGAAAGTTCACGAACAGAAACCTCCACAGCTCCAGTAAACACACACTGAAATAACGTTAAATAATTGAAGATGTAAGCGAGGCTTATTTTACACTTAAAGGGCTGGCAAGAAAATGTGCCATTTTATAAGAATCCAAATCCCACCGTTAATTCATTCATTTAGCCAGCTAGCTACTAAAGATAACCCGGATGTTTCGGAGAACAGCTAGCTAGCATCCAGGCTACTCGCCAAAGCTTGATTTTTATTAACTTCAATCCAACATTCAACAGTAGCATTAGCTGAGCTAGTACACGGTAAACAACGTTGCGCTGAATCTCCAAAAGACTCCACACACAATGCAAGTGCACTTCACAGTGTATGCTGTGACAGCCTAGTTAGGGCACTAGATGTCTACGAGGACGCTATTTGATACGTATCCCGTTTTATTGCCAGTCTAAAATAGTGGAGCAGCGGCTAGCCAGCTAACCTAACTCACAAGATATCGTTAATCGGTCGTTCGCTAACTGGATATCAGCCAAACATATATGTGAACATGTAATAAAGTATTTTAGGCTATATCAGAAGTAATCTAAATTTTTAAAAAATATATATATATAAAAGTATAACGGTATTATTTCAAAACAGCGTACAAACCTGAAAGTTACTCGGCGCGTTTTCAAAATACCGGAAAAAAAAATACTACGGGCTGCAGTCTGAAAGTACTTCCGGGTAACAGACAAGTTACTAGATCGTTATTGCCATCTAGTGGACAAGTTTACGTACTCCGAAACTGTGCCCTGTTTTCAGAATCTGCCATTTTGTAATGCCCTCCGAAATCATAGTGGAGGATATCAAGTGCACAGTTTTAATCCTATTATGCACCGGGATAGGCAACGTACTATTTGCGCCCTCAACCTGTCTCTGAGGAATTACTATGTTACTATGGCAACGTCCCTACAGACTACTCCCCAGACTCTTTAAAAACGAAAGACGGGTTACTGTTACCACTCTGAAGATGATTATTTCCCATAAGAGCACACCATAAAATATACCTTTGATTCCTCTTAGACCACAGCAATGTGTCAAAAATTACAATTTACGATTTAATAATGAAAGCTAGCGCTTGCTTTTTTATCCATTTTTGGTTACATTTAATGTTGTCGAACACCCATGAAACCGGTTCTTTTTATCATGCTATTAAGAGTCACAAACACCTCATCATCGGCTCTTTTTCTTTCTCTTTCTTGACGTTTCTTAAAATGGCACTTTTCCATGTCACAGAGGAACCAGAAGTCCTGAAGACTTTCATGTGGTGGAAAACCTATTGACTGTTTTCAGTAAAAAAAAAAAAAAAAACAAAGCTGACACTCAACACGCTTTTCATAAATAGCAAACAAACACCTCCTTCATTAAAAAAAAACAACACTTAATAACAATATATATCATAATATGAATGTATATATATTTTTCTTTGTTAAATACCAACACATCCTTTTATTTGTTTGTTTGTTTGTTTGTTTGTTTATTAGTTTCAGATTATGTTAAGCGTGCACCATACAAGGACCTGTGCATGAGTTATTATAGAAACAACTCGTGAATTGGACTCTCTATGTCCCACTCTTTTTTTGTCCCACGAGCTTCCGGTCTCAAACTGGTTCCATGAGCATGACAGAGTTCAGTGAACCTCAACAGCCTGCGCAGTCTCCAGACCTGAATTCAATAGAACATCTTTGGGGAGAATGTGCAGCTGAATAATCGTCAAAAATTATGTGATTCAATCATGTATATACAGTGGGGTCCAAAAGTCTGATACCACGTTTGAAATTTGGGATATTGTTTAATTTTTCATTTAAAATTGGAAATAAATAAAAGGTTTTAGAATTGTGAAGTATTTCAAAACAAATAAAGTAAATATTTGATTCTAAATTGAAAGATTCTGCACTAGTTCTAGGTCCCTATTTAAATGTAAGCAAATGTGTGAAATCGACTGTGTTAACTGCTTTGTACTAAAGGTCAGATTTTAAATAATTTCTCCTATTGAAGTGCGTGTTCAGAAGACACTCCAATGGATTTGATCTGAAACGGATCATCAGGTTTTGCACAAACTTGTGGCGTCTGGGTCAGCTCGGGCAAAAAGTGGACAAACCAAATACTAAGAAACTCTGAAATTCATATAAATATTTCAAACTTTTCACTCAAGTTGATACCAGTAATATAATTTGTAATGGATGCTGTTGTATTAAATTAGAAAACATTGCAAAATAGAAGCATTTTCATTAGTGGTCTCAGACTTTTGGACCCCACTGTATACACACACAGTGATGGGAAATAAGTATTCAAACAGTTTTGCCTCCAAATTTACACACATAATGTCTTATGACTTTATACTTATAAATATGAATAAAAAAGTATGCCAAAAAAGCAATAGCTTCCACTCTTCTTGGACAGCTTTCTACAACATTTTGGAATGTTCAGCCAAAAGAGCATTTGTGAAGTCAGGCACTAATGAGGAGGTCTGGCTCAAAATCAGCATTCCAATTCATCCCAAAGGTGTTCAGTGCAACTGAGGTCAGGGTTCTCACAGTCCCACAGTCAAAGTCACAGAGATGACATTTTTTCTCTCATTCTCATGTTTGATGTGAACATTAACTGAAGCTCTTGACTGCATGATTTTATGCAATTGCACTGATGCTACAAGATTGTCCGATGGGATAATTGCATGAATTTGTAGGAGTACAGGTGCTCCTAACAAAGTGTTTGGGTAGTGTAGGTATGCATGTATGTATGTACATACAGTCATGTGAAAAATAAGTACACCCTATGGAAATTGTTGCCTTTTTTGACATATTTGGATATGCAAACATTTCTGAAACAGTGCCTATTAATGAAGCTGATATACAGTGCATCCGGAAAGTATTCACAGCGCTTCACTTTGTCCACATTTTGTTATGTTACAGCCATATTCCAAAATGGATTAAATTCATTCTTTTCCTCAAAATTCTACAAACAATACCCCATAAGGACAACATGAAAGAAGTTTGTTTGAAATCTTTGCAAATTTATTAAAAATAATAACCAAAAAAAAAAAAAGCACCTGTACGTAAGTATTTACAGCCTTTGCTCAATACTTTGTTGAAGCACCTTTGGCACCAATTACAGCCTCAAGACTTTTTGAGTATGATGCTACAAGCTTGGCACACCTATTTTTGGGCAGTTTCTCCCATTCTTCTTTGCAGGACCTCTCGAACTCCATCAGGTTGGATGGGGAGCGTCGGTGCACAGCCATTTTCAGATCTCTCCAGAGATGTTCAATCGGGTTCAAGTCTGGGCTCTGGCTGGGCCAATCAAGGACATTCACAGAGTTGTCCTGTAGCCACTCCTTTGTTATCTTGGCTGTGTTCTTAGGGTCATTGTCCCGTTGGAAGATGAACCTTATCCCCAGTCTGAGGTCCAGAGCGCTCTGGAGCAGATTTTCATCAAGGATATCTCTGTACATTGCTGCATTCATCTTTCCCTCGATCCTGACTAGTCTCCCAGTTCCTGCCGCTGAAAAACATCCCCACAGCATGATGCTGCCACCACCATGCTTCACTGTAGGGATGGTATTGGCCAGGTGATGAGTGGTACCTGGTTTCCTCCAGACATGACACTTGCCATTCAGGCCAAAGAGTTCAATCTTTGTTTCATCAGACAAGAGAATTTTGTTTCTCATGGTCTCAGAGTCCTTCAGGTGCCTTTTGGCAAACTCCAGGCAGGCTGTCATGTGACTTTTACTGAGGAGTGGCTTCTGTCTGGCTACTCTACCATACAGGCCTGATTGGAGATGGTTGTTCTTCTGGAAGGTTCTCCTCTCTCCACAGAGACATGCTGGAGCTCTGTCAGAGTGACCATCGGGTTTTTGGTCACCTCCCTGACTAAGGCCCTTCTCCCCCGATCGCTCAGTTTGGCCGGGCGGCCAGCTCTAGGAAGAGTCCTGCTGGTTCCAGACTTCTTCCATTTACGGATGATGGAGGCTACTGTGCTCATTGGGACCTTCAATGCTGCAGAAATGTTTCTGTACCCTTCCCCAGATCTGTGCTTCGATACAATCCTGTCTCGGAGGTCTACAGACAATTCCTTGGACTTCATGGCTTGGTTTGTGCTCTGACATGCATTGTTAACTGTGGGACCTTATATAGACAGGTGTGTGCCTTTCCAAATCATGTCCAATCAACTGAATTTACCACAGGTGGACTCCAGTCAAGTTGCAGAAACATCTCAAGGATGATCAGTGGAAACAGGATGCACCTGAGCTCAATTTTGAGTGTCATGGCAAAGGCTGTGAATACTTATGTACATGTGCTTTTTTGTTTTTTATTTTTAATAAATTTGCAAAGATTTCAAACTTCTTTCATGTTGTCATTATGGGGTATTGTTTGTAGAATTTTGAGGAAAATAATGAATTTAATCCATTTTGGAATAAGGCTGTAACATAACAAAATGTGGAAAAAGTGAAGCGCTGTGAATACTTTCCAGATGCACTGTACTTGAACAGAGGAAAATTTAACATTTTCAATCATTTATTCAACAGAAATATCAATAGATGTGATATTCTCCTGTGGAAAAAGTAAGTACACCCTTGGCCTCAGAAGCTAGTATTGCCCCGTTTAGCAGAAATAACTTCTTGTAGGCGTTTTGCATAATTGTCCAGCAGGTTTGCTGGAAATTTTTGACTCTTCTATGCAATATTATTTGAGTTGCAAGATGTTTGAGGGTTTTCTTGCATGCACTGCCCGTTTCAGATTTCGGTTTAGATCTTGGCACGATGACACCACACACCTCAATAACAAAGGGAACACCAGACACTAGATATGAGAGGGATATAAATAAGACAGGTTTCACCTGCATTCCCTAAGCAGGTTCTAATCACTGGCACCCAATCCTGAACTCCTGATACTAATTTTATGGTTTCGAAGGTGTAATAATTTAGGGGTGTACTTACTTTTCCATGTGACTGATCTGCTTTTTGTTCATTTAAATAGTGAAAATGACTACAAAACTTAAATTTTATATTTACATTTGATAGTGTGCATCATCTTTATTAATAAGCACCGTTTCAAAGAGGATCAAATGTTTGCTTGTCCAAATATATATATATAAAAAAAGCCAACGATTTCCACAGGTGTACTTATATTTTTCACTTGACTACAAGTAGTCATATAATGTGTGTTTCTGAAACAGACAAACGCACAATTTATCACTCATTTCTTACAGAATCTTTAAGGGAGTTGACCAGAAAGAGTAAAATAACATCATCAAAAGATGCATTCCGTTTAATATAAATTTGAGAATAAATTCATGACATTTTCCCTCTAAATAAAAAATTACACCTGTACACCTCATCAATGCACAGATTGAACATTTACACAGGTCAGACCAATTTGTACAGACAAAAATACATATGAAACATTTTCAGTATTAAAATGTGAACTTCATTAGTGGTTAATATAGAAACAAACAAACATGGCCATCTCATATAGTCCTTCCAGTTGTTAAGACAGTCATACTGATATATCCACCTATAATAACTGAAAGAAATTAAATTACAGTTTAAAACATCTGGCTAATGAAAGAGATTTTCAAAATCAAATTACACAGGTTTATAACACTTCATGTACAACTCGCTGCTACACAGACCAAGTAAAAGACCAAAATCTGAGGCTCTTAGTTGAGTGTAAAATAGATGACTGAATATTAAACAGTCTTTAGCTCAGTAGTCTAAGGAACACAGGTTCTGTCAGAAACGTAGGGCTGTTCACAGGTTCTGTTATTAGTATTCTGTCAGCAACAGACATTTGGCCCGGGGACAGACGGACGGACGGACGGACAGACTGTAAGCTCTGGTAGAAACTGTAAATTGTCCCGACGACAGACAACAGTACAATGAAGATTGACTAACAGTACAATGCAAATTTATCTGCATCAAAGTGTCTTGCATCATGAATGCAGTGCATCATCCCTGTATAACAAACAGAACTGTGTTACTGACTAAAGAACAAATATCTCTATAATCAGGAAAAAAAACCCCAAACAAACCCAAAAAGACAGGGATGCAACAATACATCAGTATGTATCAACAGGTCACACATTAATACCTAAAGATGAGCTGTGTTGCATTCCAGTGTAAAAAGGATCACGGTTTAAAGAACGAACTTCTCCACGGTCATACAACAAAGTGGTCGTAGCTGCTCGTAGCTCATTCAAAGTATAGGAACTACCCGAAAAATTGTGGTATATTTAAATCTTGAAACGATAAAAAAAAGTCTATAATAAATCATGTATTAGTTAAGCTTATTTCTAGACTTTTTTTGTTCTAATTTCAAGCTTTAAATAGATTGTTCTAAGAACAGGCACATTTTGTTAATAGTCAAGCATTTATTTCTAGAAAGAAGCAAAATTGTCTGAATAAAAAATCTGAAGCTTATGACATAAATTTGACAATGGGATAAGTTATTTATAGTAGAATTTGTGTACTTAAAAAAAAAAAAAAAAAAAACAAAAAAAAAAAAAAAAAAAGATCGAGGAATGTATAATCACAAACTGACCAGAGACATCAATCACAGTGTCAGTCTGGCCTATGGACAGTCATGGTCTGGATTGATTTGGACCCTAAATATATGTTTTTTTTTTGGTCAATAGTAATTTTGAGGCCTTGTTCATAACCATAATAGTAGTCTTTTCTACATCTTCAAAAAGACTTAATAAAAACGTACACTTTGGCTGAAATCTAGATCATTTAATAATGTCAGCAATCTTTTTTTTTATGTCTCTGGCTCACTGTGAAAAATGTCTTTTTTATAGCAGCCTTATTTGTTAGTGCTCACAATAACTAACTGTTTTTTTATTTTTAGAAATCATAGATAATCTGAAAAATGAAAACTACTGTATTTTTTTCCATAATAGTTAAATGCCCAAGCTATACTGACAGTGGTACATTTAATATTAGCATTTGTGCTACAAGGCTGACATTGGTCAATAGTGGTACAAGTAAGTAGGCCGTGGATTTTAAGACGCGTTCAAAGAACGCGTACTATTGGATCAGTTTGTTTCTTGGGTTAAAACCCCAGCTCTATTTTCAGACGTCACAACTGGGTGGTGGTGGTGCTAAAACAGCAGCTCCTCTTTTCTCCATCCACAAAACTGCTGTTTCAATACTAGATTTACAACACAACTTTGCTAATATTCCCTCACCTAGGGCTGGGCGATATATCGATAGAATATCAATATTGTGATAAATGATTACGTGATGCACTTTTCTGAGATATCGTTGGTATAGTGATGTATTTTTTATATGTACTATTTTATTATGAATTTTTTTTACCTTTTTAAAAAATAATAATTACATATTAAATGGTACTGAATGGATGCTGTTGATTTGACATACTTTAAAAAAAACAACTTAATCTTGTTTGTTTTTGTAGGCATTAAAGAAAAGTATTGTCAGACTCAGTTTAACAATTTTTTACTACTGTTGTTTAGCCAAATTATATATCGTTATACACATCGTGTATCATAGAAATGTCCTCAAGTATCGTGATATGATATTTTTGTCATATCACCCAGCCCTACCCTCGCCACATTTCCACTATTTTATTTACTCGTGTGATGCTGATTAGATCGTCCCTAGGTGTCTATATAATTGTATATGTGCAAGTACAAAAATGGTGAAGTGGTTTTTAAATGTACAGAAGCAACGGATATTTAAACATATTGAAACTATATCCTGCCAACTAATCAGCAAAGTCGTCTAATTAAGACAGCAACGTGCCTATGCACATATACCTAAATTAAAAGAAATTGAACAAATCACCAAAGTATATTTTGCTTCTGGTCAATTCCGAACAAATAATCTGCTCCTTATTAGACCCTCTACCTTTAGCTATGCAAGTGTACAACTTATGTGAGGTATCTAATAAGTCAGAAGAGGAATTCGATGAGGACGTGTTGGGGGGAAAAAAAGAAAGAAAAAAAAAGATAGTTGGAAGAATACTTTTCTCCAACTCTTGGAAAACTGAAATAAATATAAAAACTTCTATCCTTGGAGGATTTAAGTCCCATCTGATTCAGTCAGCAGCTTTTATGTTGGACTCTTGAAGTAAGGGTCTGTGGTCTGAATCTGCTGACTGGGCGAGATACTGCAGAGTATTCCTCTGCGCTTGTTTGGCTTTGTTGTACAGCAAAACTCCAACAAACACCATTAAGGTGCCCGCAGCAGATAACAGCGTGATGGGGTTACCGAACACGATGATGCTTAGCCAGATGGACAAAGCGTGCTTCACTGTGCTCGCCACACTGAGAAAGAAAAATGACACGAAAAGATTAGTATACAAGAAGTGAACGCTTTATGCTTTAAGTTGTTGCAAAAATTACGTTGATACCACAGCGCTATTAAATTCTTGCATCTAATTGGTCAGAAGATAGAACAGCAGCTCTGACAGTAGTTCCTGGTGCAATACAAATCACAGGTTTATATTAATGTGCTCAGGCTAATATGTTGTCTTTTCTATAGTAACTCATTCACAGGGTTTTCCATGGCAGACATTCTAACAGGAACATCTGCTGTAGTATAAGAGAAATGAGACACTTGGGGAGTGCTGTGGGCCAATCAAGTATCTCTTTGGTACAGACAAATTAAAAGAACAACCATCATAAATTGTCTTAGTGAGCTTCTAGGCCAAAAGCTCCCACTGATGTTCAGTTGTGCTGGGATCTGGTGATGCAACATTTTTCAATTTAATCCAACCATTCAGTGAGCCCTTGTGCCCTGTGGATGGGGACCACCTGGAAGAGACCACTCCCATCAGGATAGATACACAGTGGTGCTTGAAAGTTTGTGAACCCCTTTAGAATTTTCTATACAAGTCCATATATATGACCTAAAACCATCAAATGTTCTCAGAAGTCCTAAAAGTAGACAGAGAGAACCCAATTAAACAAAACAAGACAAAAATATTATACTTGGTCATTTATTTATTGAGGAAAACGATCAAATTTTACATATCTGTGAGTGGCAAAAGTATGTGAACCTCTAGGATCAGCAGTTAATTTGAAGGTGAAATTAGAGTCAGATGACTTCAATAAATGGGATGACAATCAGGTGTGAGTGAGCGACCGGTTTTATTTACAGAACAGGGACCTATCACATGTTTGTGGAATTGCATCATAGCATGAACAACAGAGATTTCTGAGGACCTCAGAAAAGTTGTTGTTGATGTTCACCAGGCTGGAAAAGGTTAGAAAGCCATTTATAAAGACGTTTGCCTTCACCAATCCACAGTCAGACAGATTGTGTACAAAAGGAGAAAATGGGAAACCACTGTTACCCTTCCCAGGAGTGGTCAACCAACAAATATCACTCCAATAGCAAATGTAAGCAAGTGTAATAGTCTGAGAGGTCACAAAGAAACCCAGGGTAACTTATAAGCGACTAAAGGCCTCACTCACAATGGCTAATGTTAATGTTCATGAGTCCACCATCAGGAGAACAACAACAACAATGGTGTGCATGACAGGGTTGCAAGAAGAAAGATGCTGCTCTCCAGAAAGATCACTGCTGCCCTTCTGTAGTTTGCTAAAGATCACGTGGACAAGCCAGAAGGCTGTTGGAAAAATGTTTTGTGGATGGATGAGACATTTTGGTTTGAATGAGAAGCGTTATGTTTAGGGAAAGGAAAACACTGCATTCCAGCATAAGAACCTTATCCCATCTGTGAAACATGGTGGTGGTAGTATCATGGTTTGGGTAGGGCTGTGACGGTGGCCATGACAACTGCACCACTGGTGGTGGAGTGCCACCTGCAGTGGTGTCAAATCACACGGCACGTTAATGTTTCTGCTTGACTGGGCACTATGACAAGTAGAAAGTACAATGTTTTGTATACAAGTGTAATCATAATAATAATATTAATAATAATAATAATAACAACAACAACAACAACAGCAGCAGCTGCAATATTCATTTGTATTTATAGCCTATCATATAGTGGGAGATTTTATATTAATACACAAATTACGTAATCATAATCAAACCTTATATGGTGTTGTCTGTTAGTTTGGTGCGGGTTTGTTTGAGCGCGGCAAAATCCAGTCAGGCAAATTCTGCTATTACACTTCGGGTTCTGTTGCTGCAATGGACCTTGTTGGGAGACCAGATGGTTTCCCATTTGGGAAAATGTTACATCGGCGATCTGGGAACATTTTGGATTTGTGCCCAATGAGAGAGGTGAACCAATAAATTTGGATGAAGCCATATGTCGACAAGGCATGTTACCCAGCTGCGTTTTTAAATTTTTTTATTTAATATTTAGATTTTTAATATATTATTTAGGTTACCATCCTACTGGTATTTCTTTCAAAGAAATAAAGCATTTGTCAGAAAAACGTGTGACCGTGTACTCCATCGCTTTATTATCCACTCCCCTTACTATTCTCCCCTTGCAAACACAGTACCGTATCCCACAGCACCCTCAGGCTGTTTCTCATTGCAACAACATGACACAACAAGGCTGCATTGAATTGTTTCACATATGAAAGTGCTAAAATAAAGCCTCATTTAATCTTTTTAGATTTAGGGTTTTATTTAATTTAAGCCTATAAAATAGTATATATAAATATATAATTTTTATTATATTATATTACATTATATTAAATTATATTAAATAGTGATAACTATTCATTTCTTCCATACCCCCTCCCCAAACAACTGCTCACCGCGGTGGTTTGGTCATGGTGAAAAACTGCCACTGTCACAGCCCAAGGTTTGGGGTTGTTTTGCTGCATCTGAGCCAGGATGGCTTGCCATCATCGATAAAACAATGCATTCAGAATTACACTGGCGAATTCTAAAAAAAAATCTCAGGACATCTATCCATGAACTGAATCTCAAGAGAAAGTGGGTCATGCAGCAAAACAAAGACTCTAAGCACACAAGTCATTCTACCAAAGAATGCTTAAAGAAGAATAAAGTTAATGTTTTGGAATGGCCAAGCCAAAGTCCTGACCTTAATCCAATAGAAATGTTGTGGAAGAACCTGAAGCAAGCAGTTCATGTGAGGAAACCCACCAACATCCCAGAGCTGAAGCTGTACTGAGCAATGGGCTAAAATTCCTCCAAGCTGACGTGTAGGACTGATCAACAGTTACCGGAAACATTTAGTGGCAGTTATTGCTGCACAAGGGGTCATAGCAGATACTGAAACCAAAGGTTCACATACTTCTGCCACTCACAGATATGTAATATTGGATCATTTTCAATCAATCAATCAATCCACCCTCAATAAATAAACGACCAAGTATAATATTTAGTTAACTGGGCTTTCTTTGTCTGCTTTTAGGACTTGTATGAAAATGTGATGTTTTAAGTCATGTTTATGCAGAGATATAGAAAATTCTAAAGAGTTCACGAACCTTCAAGCACCACTGTATCTTTCACCATAGGAAAAAGATGATCAGTCAGAATAACTTTTTATTGATTTGCAAAGACTCCTAACTCTAAAGGGACAAGTGACACAAACCAAGGCAGTAAAATGCCTCCCAGAAAATAACAAAGCTTCTGGTTTTTCCTTTAATTAGTCACCTGTATGGTTATAGAGCAAGGATTTCTGCCAGTTTTGTCACTGCCAGTTGCCAGCCACTAGCTGAAATACCTCGGTTATGAACATCACACCCAGTCACCATTTTGAACTCATTATAGGACTCATGTAACATTATAAGGAGGCTGTGCGTGTTACACGGAGGAAAGAATTGTCAGGAGCAAGCAAAATGGTTCCAACATCATCCTTTAAACTATCCGATCAATCTAACTTTTATCCATCAAATACTCACACAACACAGCTGATTGATAAGTTGAAGCCTTCCACTTAACCTACTAAACCCATTCCAATTATTCACACAATCTCCAGACATATTCATATTCCTTTCATATTCAATGTACTTTCAGTTCTGGTGCTCAGTCTGTATTCCAAGTACACAACTGTTTTATGATAACTACAGAGACTGAATGACCAGATGCTGTTCCTACCTGAAAGTGACAGGTGATATGCGTCCCATGAGGGCGTAGGCCGTGACGCTCTGCAGATGAAACAGGACTCCGTCAAACAGCAACAGCACCACAATGTCCTGGGTCAGGTTTAAGCCACGCCCACTTTTCCCAAACAAATGGATATCCTGAGGGTATGAGATGGAGAAGCACTACAGGTGACATTGTGAATCCACAATTTGCTTAGAGGTCCATATTTTATACCTACATTTCCCTCCAGTAATATTGGCACCCTTGGTAAATATGAGCAAAGAAGGCTGTGAAAAATTGTCTTTATTGTTGTCCTTTTGATCTTTTGTTAAAAAAATTCACAAAAATACTTTGCTCTCAGGGATATCAAACTATTGCAAACAAAACACAGATTTTTATATATATATATATATATATATATATATATATATATATATAAGAAGTTAAATATAGGAGTGCAACAATTATTGGCACCCTTTTAGTCAATACTTAGTGCTACCTCCCTTTGCCAAGATAACAGCTCTGAGTCTTCTCCTATAATGCCTGATGAGGTTGGAGAATACATGACAAGGGATCTAAGACTGTTCCTCCATACAGAATCTCTCCAGATCCTTCAGATTTTGAGGTCCACGCTGGTGGACTCTCCTTTTCAGTTCAGTCCACAGGTTTTCTATAGGTTTCAAGTCAAGGGACTGGGATGGCCATGGCAGGACCTTGATTTTGTGGTCAGTAAACCATTTGGGAGTTGATTTTGATGTATGTTTTGGATCATTGTCCTGCTGGAAGACCCAACCATGGCCCATTTGAAACTTTCTGGCAGAGGCGGTCAGGTTTATATTTAATAATAATAATAATAATAATAATAATAATAATAATAAACTTTATTTAATAAACCGCCTTTTAAAGCAGATTCTCAAAGCTCTGTGCACAAAATAAGCAGTACACAGGAAAAAAAAAAGTTAATAAGAATAACAACAATAATAATAAAAGTAGACATCAACAGTCAAATGCAAGTTTAAAAAAAAGTATGTCTTGAGTTGAGCTTTAAAAATGCCAAAGATCTGAGCTTCCCTAAGTTCGAGAGGAAGAGAGTTCCAAAGGAAAGAGCAGAGACAGAAAAAGCCCCGTCACCCATAGATTTTAAGCGGGTTTGTGGAACAGTTAACAAATTACACAGTGAGGAGCGCAGTCTGCGATTTGGGGTGTAAGGAATCAATAAAGCAGATAAGTAATGAGGAGCCAAGCCATGTAATGCCTTGTATGTTAATTTTAAAATCGACACGGAACCTGACTGGGAGCCAGTGCAAGGACTCCAGAACAGGTGTAATATGATTGCTGCCAGGATCCTGACTGGGACCTGGAAATACAGAGTTTTGTACATATTGCAGTTTATTGATTGTGGATTTAGACACTCCGGCTAAAACGGTGTTACAGTAATCTAGCCGAGTGACAACAAATGAGTTAATCAGCTTTTCAGCTACAGAGAAGTTTAGCATAGGGCGCAGTCTTGCTATATTTTTGAGGTGAAAAAAGGATGCTTTAACAGTGCTCTGAACAAAAGAATCAAATGTAAGGCTGGTATCAAAAATTACTCCAAGGTTCCTCATCTTACTTTGAGTCTCTAGAACAGAACCATCAGCAAACAAGGACAGAGGACCAGCTTTGAGAATTTGATGATGGGAACCTATAAGCATAACTTCAATTTTCCCGCTATTCAGGCACAGAAAATTATTATTCATCCATGTTTTTATCTCAGAAATACAGTCAGAAAGAAAACAAACATCAAGGTTTTCACCAGATTTTGAGTGAATGTAGATTTGGGTATCGTCAGCATAAAAGTGATAACGGAGGCCGAGCGATCGCAGCAGATGCCCAAGTGGAGATAAATAAATATTGAAAAGTAAAGGGCCTAAAACTGATCCCTGAGGAACACCAGTGAGCACAGAACTGGTGTCAGACCTGTAACCACCCATAGAAATAAACTGGGAACGGTCAGTAAAATAAGATTTAAACCAATTTAAAACTGTCCCCGACACAGCAAAAACACTTTCAAGGCAAGTAAGTAAAAGACCATGATCAACAGTATCGAAGACAGCTCTAAGATCAAGAAGTATAAGAATGGAAGTAGCTCCAGAATCAGAGGCCATCAACAAGTCATTGGTAACTTTGACCAACGCCGTTTCAGTGCTGTGAAGTTTACGAAAACCTGACTGAAGGGGTTCAAAGAGGTTATTAATTGTAAGATGAATACACATTACACAACTGAGAGTCAACAACACACTCAAGTATTTTTGCCAAAAATGGAAGATTTGAGATGGGACGAAAATTGTTAAAATCATCCACGGCAGCATTTTTTAAATTTGGTACAGGTATAACAGCAGCAGTCTTTAGTACTGCTGGAACGACCCCAGTCTCCAATGATTCATTTATAATGCTGAGAATAGTAGGGCACCAAACATCAAAGCACAATTTAAATAGGTTTGTGGGAATTGGATCCAGCAAGAAAGTGGTTGATTTCATGCTGGATACCTCCCTTGTGAGAGCCTCAGAATCAAGCAGTAAGAAATGAGTGAAAGAAACACCAGTGAACCCAGATGGATGAAGGAGTGAAGAGGCAGAGTCAGGTGTAACAGAAATTTCTTTGCGAACATTATCAGTCTTAGAATTAAAAAACTGAAAAGAATTAAATAGCTGCTGAGAAACAGGTAAGGTGTTAACAGCATTAACTTGAAGCAATCTGTTTATGGTTTGGAACAAGTGTCTGGGATTTCTTTGATTGTTTACAATAGCCTGAGAGAAATAAGATGATCTTTCAGTCTCAATTAACGCTCACATTCAAGCCAGTAAGGCGCTCTCTCTCTCTCTCTCTATAGAGAGAGAGAAAGAGAGAGAGAGATGTGACTAGAAATAATATATTTTTGAGAGCGGTGCTTCCATAAAATCTCTTACATTGTCAATGTTTACCATGTTGTCATTATAAAATGAAAGAGTAAGAGTGGAGACAAGAGTGTCTGTGAGGAAAAATCGCATGCTGAGTCCAAAAAAACCCCCAAAACCAAAAAAAAAAAACCCCAATTACCCACACACCCTATATACAGAATACTTTTATAGTTCATCAAAAGCACTGACTGACCATGAGGAAGGCCCAGGCAGGAATGAGCATGACCACCGCAGCTGCACTAGTGAAGAACTGCAGTTCTGGAGGGCTACATAGGAGAAAAATACACATTTACAAATTATGAGTCACTTTCAGAGCAATTCCAACTTCCAATTCCATGCTACATTCACGTTTAATAACACGTCACTGCATATTTAGCAGAATACCTTTTTTTTAACCGATATATTTGAGAAGACAAGGCTTGTGGAACATTGTAGAGTAAAGAGAATTAGACAAAAGAAAGCACATCTGATTAATATCTTCAAACTGGCATTCAGGGAGTTGTTGCTTAAAAGTTCAGTGCAACTTAAGACGTAGTTAAGACATGATAATGACCGAGGTTTTAAAGACATGTTTGACAACATACTTTACAGTCCAAAAGTCATTCCGCCTCGTTATGAAAGCAAATATATTATATGGCACATTATTTACTCATATTACTGTGACTAAATTTGTTTAAGTAATCTCTGTTTGCTTCATATTGGTTTACACTTCTGTAAAACTAGATGTATCCTCATAAGGCACAGAGTTGGAAGGAAAAAATATGCATACACACGCGCGTTCAGCTTGTAATCTGAGAACCCACACAAGCAGGAAATGTCTGTTAATGTTGGAGAGTTCAAAATCACCTGCACAAATCATTCCAGATAGTATATCTAATTTCCTTCATTTTATTGGAGAGAAAAAGAATGCTCTTTGGCAGAAATTTGTACGAGTGTACTCCGATGAGTTTGTGGAGCACCTACGCAAAATGCATAACAGTTAGCAGGTCTATATAGGTCTTAATATACTTGGTGATAAACGTCACTGGATATTGTGGAAGTGAAATAGTGTGTGGAGAGGATAATACTGTTAATACTGCACTTCTTACTACAGAAAAGGGAACATGTTAGAACGAGCTCGTTAATGTAAACCTGGAGCCGACACTACTGACAGAGCCGTTGTTAGAGAAAATGAACATCTTCTGCCCAAATAGATTAGATGACTCCATGGCTGAAATTCCCATACAGAATGACATTTGGATAATTCTAGTATAAGGGCTTTTCACACTGTGCTTAACCCCGGGTTACTGTCACTCGAAACCCCGATTTTAACCCCGGGTAGAGGAATGTTTCACACCTGAAATTTAGAAGCGGGGTTAGCACTGCTTTCTACCCGGGGTTATGAAAACCTGATCCGAAGCACTGCGGTGCCAAACGTGTACAGTGTGAAGCGATGCCTTGTTAGAATGTAGATGCTAAGCAACAGACACCCAATCAGAAATTGAACAGCGCATGTCTCATATCACGTGCTTTGTACGTATACAGAAACCGTGCAGGGTGTGTAGACAATACTGGCAGCGTTTGAGGGAAGGTGGGGGGGGAATCAAATGGTGACGTCAAATTGGAGAAAATAGGAGACGATTTTATTTTCTACAGCTATGTTCAGAAAAGTCTCTTCAGGACAAAATGGACGGCACAGTCAGAAATAACAGTGTATTTAAGGAACTGACGTTGAAGCTGGATAGGAACAAACGCCTGGTCAACGACGCGACAAAAAGATAACAATGCCGCTACTGTAAAGTAAACACAGGACTCTCCACGCTTAAAAGGAATCCCAAAAAAAAAAAATTCAAATAATACACTCCTCTGTTTTCTTTCGTTTGTCTTTCCGACTTTGCGCGTCTCGGGAGGCTTAAAAACACCCATGAAGGATTTACGTGGCGAGATTTTTTTCCTCACTGAGGCGAAAGCGTGAGACAAGCTCTTATTTAAACAACACTCGCGTGCTGTATTTATCCATCATGGTTGTTGACACTGCAAATATGCAAAGAAGGTGGTTAACCCAGGGTTTAGGAATGTACAGGGTGAAACTTCAGATTATGAATACCCAGGATTAACTGTTAAAAGTATGAGCAGCGTGAAACAAGATAACCCAGGATTCCGTATCGCCGGGGTTTACAACGACCCAGGTTTAATGATTTCAAGTGTGAAAAGCCCTAAAGGATGCACCACGGAGAACACAAAACACTCACCTGAATTTATATTTGTCCCCACTTAGCAGCTTCTTAGAAAATACATTCTGTAAGCTACAACGCAAAACAGAAAAGAAAAATCAACAGTAAATCAAATATTAAATGTTAATTAGATAACAAGCTACTGGAAGCAAGTGCAATAAACATAAATGTGTATTAATGACATGTACCAGTCCATGATGTTCGTGGAGAGAGCAGCAGAGAAGCCCAGCATGTTGAAACTGATTTCAGTGGCTGTACAGAGAGCAAGACCGGCCATTACTGGGAACAGAGACAAGTTCACCCAAAGACCTGTTGATCAAAACACACAACGTGCTGTTAATGGATGAGTTCAAATGCATGCCATGATGATTATTTGCTACGTTCCTGAAAGTCCACTGTGCCATTAAGGTCCGAGATCTATTGAGATACTGCTGTCTCTGGCTTCCTCACTAACCCAGCTTAGGCGTGTAAAGAAAAGTATCGATTCAGAACAAAACGTAAAGAATAAAACACTCGGGTATGCTGTTAGAGGAAAACAATCACAGCCGGGGTGGTGTGGTGCAGTCAGACATGAATGGGAGTTAACTGACTCCACCCGGAAGTTTCATATTTTCTTATGAAAGAACATCCTGAAGTGTTTTATTCCTCTTATACTACAGCAATTTGCAACAATTCCAATTATTTACTTATTCACGCTGTTGATAATTACACTCAGTGTTGTGTAATGTCCTCAAGACGAGTTCCTGTAATCATTCGCATTATAATTCTTCTCTCTCGAAAAACAAAAACACACAAAATTTACTTTAAGAGCTTAATAGATTCTATTGAAAGTAGCTGTACAAATACTCCAGAAATTTCTCTCTGGACCTATGGAAGTCCTATTGACTCAACGACTAGCCTTGAAATGAAAATAGAAATCAGAACATTAAAAGTTACTGCACAATATCCTGTTAATCTTTAATGCAGGACTTATCAGCAATGCTGATATGACAGACAACTGCAGTATGAAATGAATAAACAATCAGTAAACACCCTGTTCGGTGTCGTGAGCATCATGACTGATTCCAGGATGATTCAAGTCTGTATGATACCTGTGTATTCCCCCAATATCAGTCTGGACATTATGACGGTGAAGATGGGTGCGGAGCTTTTCACCGTCTCAGCAAACGACACGGCTATGCTTTTCAGGCTAACCAGCCCCAACACCACAGTGGTGAACCTGACAGGAAAGCAAAGAGGAAAAGATGAACAAAATAATCACCATAATCATATTCCAGGACTTACTATTCTAGGAAAGAGGTTTAATATTTTGCATGTTATTATCACAACAGAACACAAACTGCTAATTTAACCTAATGCTTTTTCAGTTTATAGTACCAAATTGGATTCTACTGTCTAGAGTACAACTGAACTAATCTAATTTTTAGTGAATGTATTGTACGTGTTAATTGAATGGGTTTAATTCAAATCTCTGTAACTCACAAACAATAGGCCTGCATTGATATTGTAATCCAGGACCTAACGTGTCCTGATGGCAGAGACTTAATAAACAATAAAATGCTCTTTGGCGCTAATATATCATTCCGTACAGAATTTTGCAGAGTTTGTGATTATTTCGGCCAAAAATGCTCGATTTTGCTGCCGATTATTTTCTTCAAAATTTCCGATGCAACTTGCAGAGTTTTTTTGTGTGCCTTTTTCAGAAAACTACTTGAATTTGCGAAGTTGCAATTGCACAAAATTGTTCTGCCTGGTCTTTAGCAGTGATGTTTGTTGGTAAACATTAACTGTACTCATGCAAGCTCCTCTGAATACTGCAGCGTTTGCTTGATTTTGCGTTCATTTCTGTGATCGCAAAAATCTCAAAATCCTGGAAGGACTGCTAAACAGCTGAATTTCCAATGTACACATTTGCATAATGAGCTTTATATTTGAACAGTTGGATTATGTCCATAAAAGAAATCTGTGCCGTGTCTAGCGCAATCTACTAATTTCTATAATTTAAATAAATAAAATAAATAAATTTAAATAAATTTATAAATAAATTTTTAAATAAATTTATAAATTTCTATAATTTCACAATCGTGAAATCGAATCGAATATTTTTTTCAGTATGGAAGGTACATGGATCATTTCAAAACGTGATTTGTAAGGAGTTTTCAGTACAGTACAGCTTTGTTTTGAATCTATGCACATGAAGCTTCATAAGCAAAGCAGATGGAACCTTCTAATAGCACACACTGGCGCTCATCATACGAGTTTCCAGGTCAACTGCTGGGCGATAAGGCCTCATAAAACTGATGGACAGAAAAAAACAAAGGGCAACAGCGAGGCACACCTCATTAATCCCACGAAGAGCATGATCATGATAAAGTTGGGAGGGTATTCAACACGGGATTTGTGCTGGTACAGGCAACAAGGCACAAACATCTTGATGCAGCCAATCACTGTGGTGGAGAGCATCTGTACAGCACCTGAAACATAAGATGAGCTGGGAATAAAGCAAAGAACATGCACTAGAGTATTTGAGACAGCTTTTTGCATAGCGCTAAAGAGCTTCTGTTGAAATTTACTCAACAATTGTCAAGGAAAAGAGAACAGAAAGCACAAATGACTAGGTTCACACAGGTGCGTTGTTTATGAACGTTAAAGGGTCCATACTAGGGCTGCACAATTAATCGGATATCGATTGCAATTACGATTTTGACTGCCCACGATTAAATGAACATGATCGACTGCAATATTGACGTTTTCGTCCTCTGCTCATAGAAAACGCCGCTGCAGATCAAATCAAGCACTTCCTAAACTTGCAGTCAATCACATAGAGCGGTGCAGTGATGACATCGTTTTATAATGCCAAAACCGGAAACGGTGTTAGCATTTTAGCCCTCGAGCGGCCAGTTTCGCTGCGAGCTCCAGCGCGAGGGGAAATCATGATACTAACATGATTCTAAATGGCACTACAGAGGTTGTCGGACATTAAACCTCATCATGCCGAACGGGAAAAAGTACTTTGTGCGACTATGAATAAATATTTAATCGCACTGGCAAGTGACCTGTTCGGAGTTGTTTAATACAATCAGATTAAAAGCTACAGGAAGTCCAAAATGCATCTACACCACGCAACAGTTACTTTCACACTGCTTTTAATCTCCTCAGTGAACCAAACAAGTGTTTAAATACTGCAGAGAAGCCATTATGATGACAAGAGTAACACTGAACATCATCTGCTTCTCTCAACTTCCCGATCTCACAGACCGCCTTCTTTTATTGATCCTGGATCCAAAATGACCCGAACTTTCACCTGCTCGTTTAGACACAGCGATGTCGGGCGGAGTAAATTAATAATAATGCTAACGCTACAAGGTGGGTATAATTCAAACTTCTTTATTAAATAATTACTCACAAATCATAATCAAGATTAGCAACTGTTCAGAAGGAGTACACTGCTGCTCTCCTTCACACTCTTCACTAACTGAAATACATAGCGTATTCACTTCATTTAAACTTAGGGTTGCCAGATATCACTAGAAAAGTCAGCACAAGTTTCCATGTTTTGATTTAATCCCCCCAAAAATAATATTATCAGCAGACATGGCAACACTGTACTGGGGAACCGATCTAAAAGGAATAACTGATAAACAAACAGAAAACTAATAAAATGTAAAGACAGAAAATGTGCTTAGTTATAAATAAATCATTTAATATAAAAAATAGATATTACAATAACTTCATAAAATATAAATAAAATGAGAAATGAAATAATGTTTCATTACTATGGGTTGCATTTAATATCAATTTGACATTAAGCTTAGTAAGCTATCTCCTTAGAAGGCTATTAGCCTTTTTCCTAATATGGAGCATGCCTGTGTTAATCTACTTTTAATTAGGACTATTGTTTAAGATATTTAAAAATAAATATTTTATGCTTGTTTATTTATCAATTAACCAACAGTATCTCATTGCTATTATTTTAATTCAATTAACAGTGACCATGAGCAGAGAGCTTACTTTTAACTGTTTATGACCTCCTGATTAAAGTTTAAACAAGAAAAGATTGGTATCTGGATCGGTTTCGGTCGTAAAAATCCTGATCGGAGCATCAGTAATGAACACCATTAAACTAAAGGGTTTTGCATCTGACAGGTAAATGAACTCACCCAATCACATCCTATATGAGATTATTCAGATATATACACAATATACACAGAGCGGTTCGAGAACTGACTCCAGCCCAGAACCATGACAGTTACATTTAGTTTATCAGAAGGTAAATTATTTTGTCATGACTCACACTATGTTCCTAAATTCTGTCATAATTGACCAGCTCAAGTTTTCTCATGCCTACTTGTGTGTTATATTGCGGCACATTAATGTTACCAAATAATTAAATAAATAAATAAATAAATTTTTAAAAAATAAACAAACTGTGCTCCTAAATTTTTGTAATTAAAAGAAATTGTCTTGCGTCTCTCCTCCTGTAAACATTGTTATTGCCTTTTCTGCATACGCCTGAATTGTTTTCATTTGGTTACATATTGTTATATTTGATGCATATTTTCATTTGGTTGATGGCATTTTTATTTGTACTTAACCTATATTTTGGATAGAATTTTATTTATATTTTGCTTCTACGAGATGATGCACTTTAAGGATCAGT
This sequence comes from Ictalurus furcatus, assembly GCF_023375685.1. Lineage (NCBI taxonomy): Eukaryota > Metazoa > Chordata > Actinopteri > Siluriformes > Ictaluridae > Ictalurus > Ictalurus furcatus. Next base: position 8,890,758 of record NC_071259.1, read on the forward strand.
CTAATTTGATGCAAAGATTTGTACATTAGCAGGAATGTAGCAAAACATGGAGGTGAAAGCAGCGGTCTTTTTATTTAAATGTGAAAGTACAATAAAAATATGTTGTCCCTAAAATCAATGAATAATCGTGAGAAATAATTGAGATCTCAATATTGATCAAAATAACCGGGATTATCATTTTGGCCATAATCGTGCAGCCCTAGTCCATAGATTAGCATTCTTAACCCCATACTATCCATTTTACTGGAATAAGAAGTAGCACTGGATATACACTCCATTATTTGGTGAAATTGGATACATACAACCCCAGAGAGCGGTTCTGTTTTTTTTTTTTTTTAAAGCTTGACATTATTCACCTCTAAATTAATCATAGCTGTATAAAGAGACAGTACAATAACAGTAACAATACCTTGTTAATCACTGATACGCAAGGGACACACACTGGAGAATATGCCACAACTTTAGCATGGTGCTGCAAATGCGGGTAAGTGGGAGTGCGATAAGTGGAAGTGTGCACAGACAAACTGTGTAACCGACAAATCCACTTGTGGGAAAATCGGTAATAAACATCATGCTAAAACATAAAGGAACAGTTTTCCCGCAAAATGCTATGAAGTCTCTTTTCCATCAATTTTCTGTACCGCTTATTCTACACAGGGTCGCAGAGGACACCCTGGAGTGTATCTCAGGAGACTCGGGGCACAACGCGGGGGACACCCTGGACGTATATAAACACACACACACACACACACACGTGTACGTGTTATATATATATATATATATATGTGTGTGTGTGTGTGTGTGTGTGTGTGTGTGTGTGTGTGTATACAACACAGTATCTCACAAAAGTGAGTACACCCTTCACATTTTTGTAAATATTTGATTATATCTTTTCATGTGACAACACTGAAGAAATGACACTTTGCTACAATGTTAAGTAGTGAGTGTACAGCTTGTGTAACAGTGTAAATTTGCTGTCCCCTCAAAATAACTAAGGACATGGATTACTGGAACCAAGATAAACTTATTTGGTTCAGATGGTGTCAAGCGTGTTTGGCTGCAAGCAGGTGAGGAGTACAAAGACAAGTGTGTCTTGCCTACAGTCAAGCATGGTGGTGGAAGTGTCATGGTCTGGGGTTGCATGAGTGCTGCCGGCACTGGGGAGCTACAGTTCATTGAGGGAACCATGAATGCCAACATATACTGTGACATACTGAAGCAGAACATGATCCCCTCCCTTCGGAGAGTGGGCTGCAGGGCAGTATTCCAGCATGATAACGACCCCAAACACACCTCCAAGACGACCACTGCCTTACTAAAGAAGCTGAGGGTGAAGGTGATGGACTGGCCAAGCATGTCTCCAGACCTAAACCCTATTGAGCATCTGTAGGGCATCCTCAAACGGAAGGTGGAGGAGCACAAGGTCTCTAACATCCACCAGCTCCGTGTTGTTGTCATGGAGGAGTGGAAGAGGACTCCAGTGGCAACCTGTGAAGCTCTGGTGAACTCCATGCCCAAGAGGGTTAAGGCAGTGCTGGAAGATAAGGATGGCCACACAAAATATTGACACTTTGGGCCCAATTTGGACATTTTCACTTAGGGGTGTACTCACTTTTGTTGCCAGCGGTTTAGACATTAATGGCTGTGTGTTGAGTTATTTTGAGGGGACAGCAAATTTACACTGTTACACATGCTGTACACTCACTACTTTACATTGTAGCAAAGTGTCATTTCTTCAGTGTTGTCACATGAAAAGGTATAAATCAAATATTTACAAAAATGTGAGGGATGTACTCACTTTTGTGAGATACTGTGTGCAATATTATATATATATATATATATATGATGAATAAATATACATGTGGTATAAGACGAATAAATCACTTTTAGACAAATGACCTCAAATGGTTCAAAGGTGACCTCAAAGGTTTCAACATCCTTTGGACAATCAGGTTTGAGAATTCAACAGTGCTGTGTGTCATTCTTATATATATATATATATATATATATATATATATATATATATATATATATATATATATTTTCCCACCTGTAAACACATTTTTTCAAGACACCAAGGAAGTAGGTGTGGAATAATTGAATACTTAAGCCCTGCTGAAACAACACACCCAGTTTTTGACCCACATGTAATTGATAAATGTCAGGTTATGAATAGAGCCTCAGTCGTTTGCCTTAAGCTCTGCCGGCTTTAACAGCTCGTGTACACAAATAAAAGAAACTTGACATCAACATGCTGTAGCGACAAAGTGCAGTGGTCTTGGTGATTCAAAACAAAGCTGACAATAACTTCATTCATGCGTACAAGAATTCTACATATGTGCCGACCACTCACCCAGTACACTTGGCTCTCCCTCAAGCAGGGATAGGATGTACTTGTTCAGAAAGAGCGTGCAGAAGCTGAAGAAGTACCACAGGCCGAGGTATACCAACGCTCTGGAATTCCACACGCCCGAGTCGGCCTCGATCACTGTCGTCTCGGTAATGGTGACTTTCAAGACGTGCTCACTGGGTACGCTCTCGCTGCGCGCCAAGATCACCCGCTCCTGACGCGGCCTCCTGAATGGCAAAAGAAGCTTCGAGAACACGGATCTCCCCGCTCGACCATTGCTCGGCAGGGCGCACATAGTGAGCGCGGGGCTTACAAGGAGCACCCGCTCTTTGGGAAGCAGGGGGGAGAAAGTGAAGAGACGTCTCTACTCCATCGTAAAGGGTATAATGTCACTCAGTGGGTGTAGAGGAGCATGTTGAAGAGTCTAGTAGTAGAAGTCGGACGTTCTCTGTAATAAAGAGCAGAAATTGGTGCATTCAGGTAAACAGCGTGAGATCATTAGTACAGTTAGAACAAGGACGTTTTTGCTCTGAGACAGGTCAGTAACACTAATGAGCAGAAACAATTATACTATTCTATCATGCTGAGATTCCTTGCCTATGTTGAAGTCTTACAAAGCAGGAGTTGTGCTCTATGTTCTATCATCTGCGTACACTTGGTGTATGCTAATTACTGTTTTTCAGCTAGCTTCTGTAGCTGTTACTAGGCTGGATCCAGTCACCTCACCATGACTAATGAAAGGGAAAAGTGAAAGATTTCTCAAGATTTCAATACACTTTTCAACACTCTTGTTTTCCATCTGTCTAGAATCCCAGGGCTGGATTATGCTATTAATAAGGTTTGTCTGACAGGAGCTGAGAAATATTTTCTTATTATAAACAATCCATGTATTTAAATATTACGTTCACTATTCAAATGTGTGGAATATATTGGTTATTTATCGGAGTGTTTGATCCCTGAACTTTCCACCAACAGAGCACATTAGGTACACCATGACATTACTTACAAGCCGTCTTTTTTTTTTTTTTTTTTTTGGGAGTTATTGAGGGTTTTTCTGTGGGTTGTAATTCCAATTCAAGTGACCGCACAAACCAGCTAATAACTATAAGACAACTTTGATAATGGTGGGTTGTGATTTCCACTAGTACTAGAACCACTAGTACATGGAACAAATACATGAAACTTACAAAGAGGAAATATTTCAACCTCAGAACAGTAGACACAAACATGAAACACAAGAAATGGACAGTGCAGCTCTACAAGCACATAGCAGTACAGCTCAAAACAAAACAACACGTATTCAACATTCAAACTGCAAGATATGCTGACTAGAAGCAAAAAAACACAAAAAACCACAAGCCACTGACTCGATATGAAAGGTCACACATGAAAGCGTTCGCTCTCCCCAGAAGGTAGCTGTCGTATGATAAGGGAGACCTAACTGGTATGAGAGAATTACCCAATTAGGTGAAACTTACAAAAAAATCAGAAAATAAATAGAGCAGCTAATAGAGCTAGTGCTGCTGTCAGACAGCGACAACCTGTTATCAAGTTTAAACTTGTTGTGCCAGACTCCTACAATGATAGGTGCATGCTGGCTGGAGACCTACTTTGTATTCTATTCTATTCAGTGGTGAAAATGTTGCTCTTGTGTGGTGTGTGTTTTGTGCATCACAATTGACACATTTTACCTAAGCCCCACCACAAGTATTTTAATGCAAAGATTTCCTGACATACTATGCAAATGATAAATAAACATGTTCTGAGTTAACAAATGCATGGTCTGAATTACCACCACTGTACAAATGGGTTAAAAAAAAAAAGGGCAGAGCTCACCTCTCTAGGAGTAAACGGTCTAAAATATATCCCAATGTTCCTGACATGTGTGAAAAATGCAAACTTTCGCCCTGTAACCTGGGTCATATGTTTGCACTCTGTCCTAAACCGCAGAACTTTTGGAACTCTTTCTTTGAAACTATGTCCGACGTTCTTAAAATCAAATTAGATGTCTGTCCTTTAATTGCCATCTTTCGTGTTCCATCTCAGCGTCAACCTCTGAACCATAAACAAGCTAGTGTTGTGGCCTTTGCATCGTTACTTGCTCGGCGCAGAATACTGTTGTCTTGGACCTCTCCACAACCCCCCTCTATATCAGTCTGGCTTAAAGACTTAATGTTCTTTTTGAAACTTGAAAAAAATCAAGTACAACATCAGAGGCAGGGGTGACTCATTTTTGGGAAAATGGCAACAATTTATTACCTATTTCAATGATGAACGCACCCTGGAGGTGGCTTGAGGAGAGGCAGACGGTCATCATCTTACCTTTTTTTTTTTTTTTCTTTGAATGTTTGTTTGTTATTGTTTTTGTTTCCCCCTTTCTTTTGGTTTTGGCTGTGGTTGTTGGGTGTGGTGTTATAATGTGTAAAATGCAAATTTCCAATAAAAATTCTATGATCAAAAAAAAAAGGGAGAAAAAAAAAAGACTAACTTGTCTCTCAGATATATTTAATATACAGTTTAGGTCAAAAGCTCATACAGTGCATGCAGAAAGTATTCACAGCGCTTCACTGCTTTTTTTGTTTTTTATTTTTAATAAATTTGCAAAGATTTCAAACAAACTTCTTTCACGTTATCATTATGGGGTATTGTTTGTAGAATTTAGAGGAAAATAATGAATTTAATCCATTTTGGAATAAGGCTGTAACATAACAAAATGTGGAAAAAGTCAAGCGCTGTGAATACTTTCCAGATGCACTGTACGCCTTGCAGAATCTGCAAAATGTTCATATATTTTTTTTTAAAAAGAAAAAAAAAAAAAGAGGGACCATTAAAATTGCATGGTGTTTTTTTTATTTAGTACTGCCCTGAATAAGCTATTTCTCATAACAGATGTTTACATCTAGTCCACAAGTCACAATAATAACTGAACTGACACAAAAGAACCAGTTCAGAAGTTTACATCCCCTTGATTCTTAATACTCTGTGTCGTTACCTGGATGATCCACGACTATTTTTATGTTTTGTGATAGTTGTTCATGAGTCCCTTGTTTGACCTGAGCAGTTAAACTGCCCACTGCTCTTCAGAAAAATCCTCCAGGTCCTGCAAATTCAGTTAGTATTGTGTCTTGTGGACTACATGCAAACATCTGTTATGTGAAATAACTTATTCAGGGCAAAGCTGTCATGGCCTGTCTTAAAATCGCTTAATCTGGCCCTGAACACCATATTCATATGGACAGTTAATTAGGCCTTGGTACAAGGTACGAACCTTATCAAGACTTCTGCACTATCCTTACACAAAATAACAACCTTACTTCTTGGTACACGTGTAGATGTGCCAGACCCAAATTACACGTGTTCAAAAATATCACATGATCTGACGAAACTACACAAGCAAGTCTCAACAATGAAGGCAGACTCCAGCTTGCTACAGTACTTGCCCAGTCTAATCTGGGAAAAGAACTGAGACAGCTTGAAGCTGTGTAATCATCACAATTATAATGATTAACACATGTGTCTGACTGAATGTTAGATAAGTGATGCACATTGTTCATGTCAATTAAAGAAAGGAATGTAGAGTCACCTGGCTCTAAAAATGGCTCTCTTTTTAAAACAAAACAAAACAAAATAATCTTCACCATGTTAATTGGTTTTCTTATTAATGTTTAAGGTTTCCTGACTAAAGTTCTTTGTGTATGTGCCAGCTCTGTTCAGGCTTGTTCAGTTTACTTAATAAAAAAATTTAAACGACCCTGCCCATGTTGTTGCATGTTTGTTCTAGAACAAGAACCTTCATTTATCACCATGTCCAGTTATACCGTGTATAGACACACATGATGATGGTGCTGCATTATACCCGAGACAAATGACGAGCTATGATGCTGTACTGACCTTCTGTGAAGTCATAAGGAAAAATCTAAATATCCAGTCTTGTCTCCAAACGCATCTGTTCATGAAAATTTTCACAAAGGAGACCTGAAAGCATTGGAAAGCACTAGCCTAAGCAAAGTAGAATAAAATAAAAGAAAATAAACATGACCCCAGACTAAAGACTAAAATACAATAAAACAAAATAGATGGATTTCTTTCTTAATTAACGAGCTACAGTCATCTCCAGATATGTTGGCACCCTCCAAGATAACTGACAAAAATGCTTGTCTAAAATCAACTCCAATCTATACGATTCCACGCAAAACCACTTACGTTTTCGATCATAAAACCCACTCTGGGAACTACTATTGTAAAAGCGCAGTATTTGTAATCTCAAGAGTATATACTGATTGATCTAAAGTTGGGTTCACACTGTACAATTTTGGCCATGATTTGGTCGTTTCAGACAAATTTTGAGAATTTAAAAGTTTCCTATAATCCTAGGCCAAAATCTGTAGTCTTTGTTTGCTAGTTTGACGTGTTCCCCGACAGCCGATTAATGGCCGTTGCGATCAAATTTTTCCTAAGATCTGAGGCCCAGTCCTGTAATGTGGCTTCTCCTACTCCGTACGAGTCTTCTTGCGTGCGTCCGTTTTTCGCGTCTTGACTGTCGTACAGTCTGACATTAATGACAACTGAGATCCTACAGTGGGACATGGCTTACAGCGGGGATCATGCTCGTACGGTCTGACAAGCAACAGTCGCAAAGGTCTATAAAGGCTTAAAGCAGTGGTCTCCAACCCTCTTCCTTGAGCTCTACCTTCCTGCAGGTTTCATCTCCAACCAAAATCTAACACACCTGCACCATCAAGAACTTCTTAAGGCAAAATTACATGGTCAGGTGGGCACGATTATGGTTGGAGCGGAAGTCTTCAGGAAGGTAGATCTCCAGGAACAGTTTTGGTGACCACTGATCTAAAGCAAACACTTCCAAGTATATAGACTCAATTAAAGTGAAACTCATTAAAGGGGGAAAGTGCTAATATGTTTACTGTTAAAGCTGTGAGCGGCTGTGTTGATTTGACGTCACTCTGTAAAGAGGAAAGGAACTCGTATTGTGCGTTCAAGTGCTCCTGGGAAATTCGTATTTACGACGTCAGGTGTGTTCAAGTCACTTTGGTTGGAGCAAGATGGCGGTGTACCTTGCCTTAATTAACTCCATAAAAAAACAAAAACAAACAGCAACCATGTTTTTTTTTTTAAAAACTCTACTTCTAGAAAATGAAGAACAAAAATAACGTGCATCAGGTGTGTGGTTTGCTTTTTTTTTATGGTTTTAATCAAAGTTTACAGTGGCTTTATATTATCATTACCTATTATACAGTAATTGTACAGTTCTATCATATTTTGTGTAGACAATTAGCTTGTTTTAATGTAAATTTAAAAAGCAGACACGTACTAATGGAAATCAGCTTCTGAGACGAGTAAACGTTCAATTTTCTACAAATTTACAGTCAACTACAGACGTTGCATCCATTGATTCCACTGTGTTTTCTTACTGAATCGCCCCCTGACTTGGAAAATCCAAGCTCAAACAAAATCCAGAGTTTCCCCACTCATAAACACGACATTGTAGTGGCGTTCTTGTGCGTTTGACTCGTAAAATACGATCTTTCCGACATGACTTGAACGCACCAGCGGTCGAGGAGACTTCCAGAAGAATTTCGAGTTGAGGGGGACGCTTTCTTTGGCTTGTGCTAGTCGGGATGTGGCATTACAAGTTGCAAACTCAAGTTGAACGCAGCACAAGACCAATAATAAACAGATGTGTTCACATGTGGCATTATAAAACAAAAAACTAGCATTCATGGAAGGAGTCTCCAGTGGCAGCTGGCAGATTTTGTGCCAGATAAAGCCTTCAGGACAGAGGAGTTTGCACTTTAAGTTGTGTTGAATTCAGGGGAGAGAGAGAGAGAGAGGTAATAAGAGGTACTACAACAATAAGTATAACTATACCTTTTTCAAATACATGACATTCATTAAAGCTAATATTTGTTAATTTGTAGTATAAGAGGAATAAAACACTTCAGGACATGTGTTTACAGGAAAACGTTTAACTTCAGGGTGCTAATAGGCTAAAAGTAGCCTATTTTATTCTTCTTTCTTTCTTTAATAAATAATGAGCTATGTCCTACATGTCGCCATAGCAACTGAGCGGGGTTTAAGATTAGCTTCCTTCGTGGAAACGACATGGAGGGAAATTAGCCTTGTTTTTGTTGAAATAAAACCCCTGCCTTTTTGAGTTAGCTGGCTTTTGTGAAATATCCCTCTGGAGCTGACACAGTACTCTGTAACCAGGAGAATAGCAAACCTGAACAAAAGTAGTTTCCTCAAGTGTCGTAAAGACGTACAGTTTAGTGTGGAGGGAAACTATAAAGCATTTAAAAGGAGGTGAGTAATGATCAGCAGTCCTGAGCTACAGCACTTAGGTTCAGCTCTAATTCAACAGCATAGCCAGGTAGTTTCATTATACTTCGACAACACAACAAAGAGGCGACAATTTACTGTTTACGATCTGACCATAAACCCCACATCCATCATAATTGTCCATTAATGCAAACTCCAGTGTATTAACCGCACATAGTAGAGAAGAGAAGAGCACGTTACCTGCCACATAGTGCTTTTCTTCTTGAAATTAGCTCTCCAACAACAAACCGCACCACTTCACCAACACTAAGACGCCTACAATACCAGAGCAGCTTGACATCAGAACATCGGAGCCTGTAAACTACACACTTACACGTCCACCAAAACCCTGAATCCAGATAACCTCTCGTGGGTTTGTTGTTATTCAACACGGATCCTGAAAATTTACGCCGCAAGACTTCCCTCTGCTCCGCCACAACGTGTCGATAGTCCTATCAAGTCCCCAATGCCAAATGTCTTCCTACTTCCTACATAAGTGCACTCCAAATTGTGCAAAACAACTGCTTCTAGTGCCCTACGTATACTCTGTGAAGTTATTTTGGGATTTAACCCACCTTTTTAGCCGTGGTTGGCCCGTTAGAAAAAAGTGTTGTTTGGTTCCTAACTGCGTAAAATCGCGCAGTACACCTTCAGACTGCTTTCCTAGTAAATGTTATTTAAATTGATGTATAAATATGATATTGTGTGACATTAATTATGAAGAATATTCTGCTATATTATGTAGCGTGTATACAGAACAAATGCGAGACTAAGAAAAAACAAACAAGTAGATGAATATAAATGTATTGCACTTTTAGCACGCGTTACTGATGGAAAGAAAACCGCTAAGATGTAAAAGCGGAAGTGGGCGTATTGTCATCACTCAGCCCCTCCTACTACTTGAAATGTTTTTTTTTTTTTTTTAATGTAGAGACAGTGCAGTAACACCCGAAAGTACATAACTCATGTACAATTAAAGGCATCCGTGTTATGGCTGAATTTGGCGCAATGGACGAGATTCGGTAAGGGCTCACTTAGCTAAATCCACTTGTTACGATTGTCGATGTTAGCAGTAAGCTAAAAACAACTAGGGTCTAGTTACAAATACCTCCCTTTTAGACGTAGTGCACTACGTAGGGTGTCAGATGGTGGTATTTGACACCAGTTTTATGTGGGAGCCATTTGGATTCGATTCTTCGGAAGAAGTTTTTGGGTACTGGGGGAAAAACTGATAACTAAATAGTAAATAACCGATTATCATCATAGCATTTAAAAAAAATATTTTTAAATAGTGGTCTAGCTAGTGGACATCAGTTATGATGAGTGGTGAAACATGTGGGATAATCAGGATGCAGAGCGTGAGGTTTGTGTGTGTGTGTGTGTGTGTGTGTGTGTGTGTGTGTATACCTATATATAAAAATGTGTATATATATATATATATATATATATATATATATATATATATATATATATATATATATATATATAATATATATATATATATATAATATATATATATAAATATAAAAATGTGTATGTATGTATGTATGTATGTATAAAAGAATAAAAAGGACTGTACGTCATCCATTGACTTAATAATAATACATATACAGTACTGTTCAAAAGTCTATTTTTGTTTATGACTTCTACATTATCGAGTCGGTACAAAAACATTTTCGATTCACAAACATTAGTTTTCTAGCACAAAATTAAATGTTAGAGAAAAATGTTTGTATGTCAGTAAAGAAAGCAGCATATTAAGTGATGAGACACTTTTCAGACAAAAAAACAAAACAAAAACACAATGAAGGCTGCTGCGGTTTGCTGCAAAAATAAGAAACAAGTGCGACAGTCAAAGTCTCTTTAAGAACCGTGGCTGGTTCTGCAAGATGCTCCTCATAAAACTGCACTAATTCTACCTGAGACTACTCTTTTTTTTTTTTTTTTTTTAAAGCAAAGGGTCATCACACCAAATATTGCCTTTGTTTCATTTTTATTACTATTTACTGCCCTTTATAGTATTTTTAATGGAGAAACATTTAATTGAATTGTTTTTGAAGGCATTTTTGCTCTACAGAATTTCTTTGCATGTCCCTACGACTTGCACAGTACTGACTGTGTGTGTGTACATATATATATATATATATATATATATATACAGACACACACACACACACTACCAGTCGAAAGTTTAGACACACTGTTTCTTTTTTTTCTTTTCTCCACACTTTAGAATAATAATAATAAAGTCATCAAAACTCAGGAGTAACACATATGGAACTATGGGAATTATGTTGTGATCAAAAATATGTCAAAATAATTTAGTATTTTAGCATCTTCAAAGTAGACACCTTTTGCCTAGGATTTCCAGAAATGTATTTTTGGCATTTTCATCCAATTTCTTGACGAAACTCCCTGAAATGCTTTTTAAACAGTATTAAAGGAATCTTCAAATTTAATCATACACCTTCAAATCAAAAGGTTTTTAAGATCATGAGAAACATTTCAGTCAAGTGTCTCCAAACTTTTGAATGGTAGTATGTGTGTGTGTGTGTGTGTGTGTAATATATATATATATATATAAAATGTGTGTTCGTTCTTGACTTTGCAGTCCATTGCTGCCTCAGCGCCAGGAGAGTGTAGAGGGTCGCTCACCAAACCTGAGGCCGAGGCACGGGGAGCTGATACCCACACCATGTGGACCAGTAGGTCGTCTGCCTCTGGGGCATGATTCATTTAAACTCACTCTCTCACATCCCATTCAGCACTCTGTCTCATTTCTTCTGTCTAGATAAAGAGGTTGTCAGAGCTCCAGTGCTTTGTGAAGGCTTACTTCTGCCTCACAATCATCTCCCTGGTGGTGCTCTTCATTCTCACTATAGTCAACATCACGGAAGAGATCAGGAAAGTGGACGACGATGATGACCTCAGTGTCTCTATCATCCAGCTTGTGGGCATCGGTAAGGAACAATATATGCAACAAATATATATCTTTTAAAATGGTAAGGGCCAAGCCCCGTCCCCCCCACACACACACTAACCAGGATGCAGTTCTGTGCCATTTATAATGATTTAGACTCAGTATTACTAGTCTCCGTCATTGGCCCGATATAACCATCCTAAAAGTTCATTTTCACTTTTTTTTTCTGTTTCAGTTTCACATTGTTTTGACAAGTTAATCTGGTCTGTTACGAGAAGTTTGTGCAAGTCCTGGAAACATGCTGCGGCAGTGATTTAGGAAAACTGAAACGCGAACAGCAACAAACGTAAAGGAATATTCCACTGACAAAAATGAGTTTTCTTGTACTGAAAAAAAGAATGGCAAATGTTCATTCAAATCTCACTTACAGTAAAGGTCTAAGGGCAGTTGTAAACATTCAGCAGTTGGTACACTCGAATATACATGACCGTATGGCACAAATTCCAAACTGTTGTACACGAGAGAATGTTTGACCCTTTTTGGTGTTTTGCAGTACTCATGTAATAGGCCATGGTCGATATCTTTTAATTTGTGGTGTGCTGTGGATTACGGTCAAAAGACACAGTGTAGACAGATCTCACATACAATTACAACTTCTCCTGCTAAGTGATGCTTTTTGAGGGGAAAAAACAACAACTGAGATTGAATAATAAGGCATTGTGCTTCCTCTGCTTTATACAGATGAATCGTGTACAAATCAGCCAGTGTATTATTATTATTATTATTATTATTATTATTATTATTATTATTATAAAATACGATGTGTCCGTGATGTTTCCCCAGTGTTCTGTGTTTACTACATCATGCGAGGCGTGCTGCAGGAAAACAGGCAGGAGCTGATTATCTTTGCGGTGTGTGTGCTCGTGGTCATGGTGCGCTCTATCGTCAACTTCAGCGTACTCGAAGAGAAAGGAATGCTGCTGATGGTATGCTAGCCGTTATTTCAACATCAACAAACCACAGTACACCTTGGGTGTAGCTGTTTGGCATGGTCTAGTTGTAGGCATGTAAACGCCACAGATTTTGCAGCTAAGATGGAATTTGCACAAGATCTTTTTTTTGGCAAGCTTCTCAACCAAAGCATCTGGGGCTTTCCAAATGCAGAAGTTAAAACAGGAACATACTGAGAAACACTGATACATGAGATTACACAAAAGGAGGTCCGTTACTTAAGAACAAATCATATGGCATGGTTACACACAGTACAAGATTACAAGACCTTAATCGTCCTCTAATGCGAAGCACAGATTGGTGTTGCATAAAATTACCTTAAGGATTCACGATGACAAGGAGGATTAACCAAGCGAGGAAGTTTGTTTGGGTGAATTAGTAAAAATTTGTTTCTCCGGATATTCGAGAGATTTCAATTTGTTTACAAGTGTGATTGATGCAATAGGAATCTAATCTAGAGTGTCAGCAGATATTTGACATCTTATGAATCTGAATCTCCGCAGGTTATGACTATTTGTTTTGCAGGTGCGGTTTGTGTGCATCATATGTGTGGGTGTGGTGCACCTGATCTGTGCCTTGCTGCTCATTCTAAGACCCAACATGATGGCCTTCAGGGTGGGTGGAGCGTTGGAAAGCCTGCAGGAACAGTATTTCCTGCTCAATCTCTGCTTCTCAATGGTGACTTTTGATCTTCAGGCACAGGTGAGTTCTTCCTTTAATTGTGGATGTAACAATCAAGTGAAGCACTAAAGTCTATGTATAACTGAGGCCAAAGGTTTACATACACTTATAAGGGATGTGTAGGACATGGTAATCCCTGGATTTCAGTGATTTCTGCAACTGTGACATCATAACTAAAAAAAAAAAATCCATACAAATGTGGGTTCAAAGGAAATTGTCACATGTAATCCAACTGTCAGGTCTGCCATGAATTAAAACCTGCTGGAACACAGGCGTTACTGTGAGCACTGTGGAAACGAGAAAGAAGCCCCTGCTCCAAAATCACCACCATCAGGCTTGACTGTTTTATTTTTATTTTATTTTTTTGTTTTTTGCGCTTTTGCTCATCACATTAACAAAGAAAAAGCCTTTTGGAGAGGAGACATTACCTGGCTGTCACGGTCTCCCCTTTAGGCAGTGCACTTGTCGAGCCGGAGGGCAAGCGCGTGCACGAGCAAGGTGCGCGAGCACCCGCTCTTCGAATGTGGACAACTGTAACATTGTTTACTATGGACACGTGCATTTGTGTTGTTTCTGTTCTGTCTCCTCCCCATTCTGTTACTGGTTGTTGTTTGGGGGGGTGGCTTTATTGTTCTCAGCTGCCAGCGCTTAGCTCTGATTATGTTTGGGATATATACCGCTCGCTTCCCTGTACACCTCGCGGGGTATTAGATATAGTATAGTTCATCGTCTTAGTTCATTTTTACGTACCTTGATAGATTTAGTTCGTTTACCACGATAGATTAGTTCATTTAGACCACGCTGGTGTTTCCGCTCTCAGTTCCGTGTCATAGCTTTATGTTTCCTGTTTTGTGTTTTGACCCTGTTTTCTATGGCCGCGGCTTCGATTCCTGCTTTGCCCCGTTTATGCCTTTTTGCCAATAGCCCGACCCACCGCCTGTTTTTGACTATGCATCTGTTTCACGATTTGGAGTTATCTGCGTGTCTCCTTTAAATAAGAACGTCTTTACCTGCGCTTGCTTCCGTATTCTGCTCCCTTACGTTTCGCGACGTGACACTGGCCACAATGAATAGATTTGTGTTTCTAGGAGAAAAGGAGAAGCATGCTGGTGGTAGTATTAAGCTTTGGGGCTGTTTTGCTGCCAGTAGAACTGACATACTGCATGAAGCGGACAACAGAAAAGTGTTCACCCTTTTGTCCAGAGATTTGTATCTCAACGATGCCACAGCCATCCGTGGCTGGGAGTCCAATAGAGCAAAATAAAGCAGGCTGTGCTCTCTGAGAGCTCTCTGGACTCACCAGTCAGTTCTCCCCTTTCAATTTGCATTGCCCCGTGACACAGCATGACCAGTTTCCACTCAGCACACAGACTGATGTGGACGGAATAATGAAGAATGAAGATTACTGTCCCTAGAGGACAGTGATCCAAAACACACTTCAAAACTTGTTGGGGAATGATTAAACTAGGCTAAAATTAAGATTTTGGAATGACCTTCACAATCAGAATGTTTTTGATTGCTTTTCACTTAATTTTTATACATTGTAATTTCACCTTGAGGGTAGAAAAGTTCTGACATGATTTATCTTGGTTTCATTATTTTACATCACAAAAACCTGCCTTTTTAACAAGGAGTGTGTAGACTTTTTACAACCACTGTAAACCTTTGACCTTGGTTGTAAGTTCATATCTGTTCACTTCCTGTATTACAGTGGTAAAAATTTTATAAACACCTTTTTATTGGGATAGAAAGTAATTTGCTAGTTGTGAGATAAGATCAGGCCTGGCTAGTGTAAATGGACTAGCAGAGATGATCCTTTACTCTCTTTCAAGGAAAAAATCACATAATCATAAGGCTCAATTTTTGCCATCCACATCAATGTATTTTCTGTTAAAAAAAAAAAAGCCTTAAAGTGGATTTTTTTTTTTTTTACTTTTGTGATACCAAGAGCAAGCAGTATCTCCCTGAAGAATATAGAGTCAGTGGGGTGGAATTGGACCTGATCTAGCTCTTCCTACCTGGGCTGAGTCAAGACAAAAGTCCAGGAGGTTGTGACAGCTCGGTGTGTTTCAAGCTGGATAAGTGTTTTAAGTGTGATGTTTTGCATTGTACATTGTTGTGTGGGTTAGGGCTTCGGGTTAGGCTTATAGGACGAGTTGGAACAGGTCCTGCCTCCACCCCCTGGACTTTCAGTTCTGCAGCGAGGAGAACAACAGCATGCTATAAAGTAGAGGCTAGGTCTGATTTATTTCTACCCCAGAATTAGACAATATTATTGTCAACTACACTTGGTAAAACACCCCATAGGTTGATTTTACATTGGGGCTAATTTATTTAAGCCTGCTTTCCTGACCAGTAAAATGTTCTCAACAGCGACTGAGAAGGATTCAAAATGCTTATAGAGAAACTAGAAGTAAATAGTTTAAGCAAGCATAGTCAAGTCAAAGTACAAATCACAGGAAGGGAGAAATGGCAGATGTTGTGTACCTGTGATGAGATCCCACGCTATAAGGCTCAACCATAATGGGTTCATCATAGTTACATAAAGTTACTGATGGCTGGATAACATTATTACTACAGAGAATGCTGGAGATTTTTGTACTTATGTCTGCTTTGAACAGCAGTGTTAAATAGAATAAAGGAAGTTGTTTAATGTGAAAAAAATCTCTCCTGGCTATAGGCATCTGGTTAATGGGAACAGTGAATAATTGAGATTCAGTTGAAGACAAAAGTTTATATTATACAGGTGCATCTCAAAAAATTAGAATATCATGGAAAAGTTCATTTTTGTTCTGTAATTTAATTCAAAAAGTGGAACTTTCATATATTCTAGATTCATTACACATAAAGTGAAATATTTCAAGCCTTTTTTTTTTTTATCTTGATGATTGCGGCTTACAGCTCATGGAAATCAAACATCCAGTATCTCAAAATATATTAGAATAAAGAGTTTATAGTACATAAATGTCAACCTTCTGAAAAGTATGTTCATTTATGCATTCAGTACTTGGTTGGGGCTCCTTTTGACTGTTCAGATGTGTTTTGCCCTGTTGACCAGCTGTGCTTGTGCATCCTAATCCTGACGTCAGGCCCCACTGTGTCCTTCGCTCACTCCATCATTTTGGGAATTGGACTCGTTTGGGCAATAATCACTGCTGTGACTGGAGCCATTTCTGTAAGTCACTATAAATCAGAGCTGTTTCACAGGATTTGTGATTTTCTTTGTTCTAATGCACCTCCTACATGTAATTCTTAACTGAGAAGTAAAGTATGTATGTTATGGTAAGTATTATACTAAACTGTGGTGGACTGCAGACCTCCAAGAGACCCTGGACGAATCCCTGTGCACTTTGGTTTAATTGTTTAGATATGGCAACATGAAGTCAATAAATAAGGAAACGGTGGGATTGCTGTATGCTCGTTTAAAGATCTGATTTGATTATATGCAATCTGTTTTTCAGGTTTTAAAAGAAGTGAAGCCACTGGTCTGGATTTTTGTTCTCCAGAACTTACCTCAGCTGGCCTATTTCATTTACCTCCTATACACGGTAAGTCTGGAAACGCACCTTTTTTTATTATTTACAGTCTTGTTTACATCATGTACATGATTCTGTTAAACACTGTACATCATTGGATATGGTCCAGCTGCAGCTAAGACAGAAAATACATCTTGGTAGAAATCTGGATGCGAGTGAACAATCACAAGCCTACTGGAGGATTTGAAACCCATTTTGCTTTCCTCATAGATCATTACTCAGTGGGGCCAGAGTAAAACATACATCCTAGAGGCTGCTTCCATAACGGGCTGCGTGATCTCGGTGACCATCAAAAGTGTGCTGTTCTGGGGCTTGTTCCGTCTGTACCGCAGCTTCGGCCAGGGTCTGCGGGAGAGATGTAAGGGCTGCTGTTTTTGTTTTCGTAAGAAAGAAAACTTATCACTGAAAACAACATATTTTGATTTACTGTACTACAGGATGGTTAAAAAAAGTGCTATCACTTGCCCCCGCTGGGCACTTTAATAGGTACCCCTGTGCATGCTCATGCTGTTATCAACTCCGCCAATCATGTGGCAGCAGAGCAACGGATGCAATCATTAGAGATTAGAAAAACGGCACCTGGCTCAATCTTTAGTTGTCCAGTTTGCCCACTGTGAGTTTCTTTTCTGCTCAACACGGTTGTAAAGAGTGGCTGAGTCCCCGTAGCTGGAACCACTCTGACCATTCTCTTCTGACTTCTTTCATCAGCAACACATTTCTGCCCACAGAACCACCGGTCAGAGGATGCTTTGTTTTTCTTTTTGCACCATTTTGAGTAAACTCTAGAAACTAAAAATCTCCATCCAGCCTGTCCGGGATTAACAACCCATGCCACGGTCAAAGTCACTGAGATCACATTTTTTCCCTCATTGTTATATTTGATGTGATCATTAACTGAAGCGCTTGACCTGTATCTGCATGATTATGCACTGCACCCATGATTAGCTGTCTGGATGGATTGATGAATACGCAGGTGCACGGGTATTTCTCAGAAATTGGACAGCGAGTATATGACACCACAACACTATAACACTGTAGTGAAAAGCCTTGTGACATTATAACACAAGGAGGTTAGCTTACTAACTATTTATAGACTGTGTTTTGTCATCTTTCGTCCTTGTTCCAAACTCAAACAGAAAATAAAATAAAACTGTAAAGGAAAAGTGGTCCCAGTAAAAGTGTTAACATTTATAAAAAATTTTTTAAAAAAACCTCTTGTATTCCTGCATTACTCTTAGCTGCCTCGTTGAAATTACTCCGAGTTATCTTCCTGACAATGTTTGAGTTATTTTAGTTAATCTACTGATTAAAAAAAGCTGTAGTGACACTTGCCTACATCGCTTTGCGTACATGTGTAGGGAAACAAACCAGGATGTTTACGTTTTGAACTGAACTGATGAGAAGCCTGGTTGCCATAGTAACCAGCAGCATCCTCTTGGTAGCCTGGTTGATTTTAATGATCATGTTACAGTTGCAGAGTTTTAAAAAAAAAAATTTAAAAAAGGCTCACTTTTTTTTTTTTTTTTACCCAAACATATATTATCATAAAATATTTGTGAAGTAAACATTAAACGTTCTATTAATGTTTAACACAGTTGCCAGTTTATTAGATATATCTACCGTATTGCTGGTTTATATTGACTGATTTCTTTACAACCACCTTTATGACCCATTATAAACCCAGCAGGTACACAGTACGAGTGAATCAGCAAAGGCAAAGCTGGGATTTTTGGCCAGTGTGTGTATACTTAGTGGCTACTTTTATTAGGCACATCGTCCTTGCTGGTCAGCTAATAGATACACAGGATACTGTAGATCAGAGGTCACTAAACCTGGTACTGGAGATCTACCTTCCTGAAGACTTCAGCTCCAACCATAATCGTGCCCATCTGACCATGTAATCATTGCTTTAAGAACTTCTTGGTCAACTAAAACAGGTGTGTTAGATTTTGGTTGGAGATGAAACCTGCAGGAAGAGGGTTGGTGACCACTGATATATATACAGTACAGCTAAATTTCCCATACACACTGTGTGCTCATCCTTTCCTAACTCGGTGCCCGATTTAGTCCACAGCACAGTTGTCAGCTACGTATTTTTGGTTGGCGGGCTTTTCTCAACCCAGCAATGACAACGAGTTGTTTTAAGAGTGATTTGACACCTTTGGCAGAGTCTGACTCGGAGCCTGAATCCATTTGTTCTTTGGTTTGGATTAGTTTTACACTGCACATAATTAAATGAGCCAAAAACAAACAAACAAAAAAATTGCCTGAAGCGCATGTAGGCCTAAAAAAAAATAAATAACGTTTTCAGATGGTGGATTGATTGCAGTGGTAAATAAATTAAACTCTGAATCAATCCAACTGTAGGAAGTGAAGCAAAAATGACCTGCAAAATGTAAACCGATACAAAGGGCAGAGCTGCGGTGCTGTAGAATGTTGCGGTGTTGTCTGAATACTTATTTAACAAACAAGAAGTAAATAAACAGTGGATGTGATTCACAAAATGTTTTAAACTGTAATTATCGAATCCTTTGTTTAGCTGCAGCTCTACGTTCTGCACATTTGACTGATGGCAGTGATTTCTAGTACGCACACGTGCCCAAATAGTTATTGAATGAAAACAAACTTACAAGCGCATACCCATCAGGCAATCTTTGTTTGTCTTTGGTTTAATTATGTACAGCGTGAAACCGAAGCAAACAAAGAGACTGGTGTGAAAGCATGCTTGCATGCCACTAAAGGTTTGGATAACCGCGAGTGCTACAGTAGGGTGAGAGTTGTCCTTTTCAGCTCAGAATTGAACTTTGCTTCTGTTCTATATCATTTGTATAATTCTGTACAGTTCTACTTTTGACTAAAACCCACATGTTGCCTTTTGTTATATTGCTGTGTCTGAGTGTCTACGTTTGTTTTTCTTTCTCTCCGTTCTCTTCAAAGTGTTTGCTACAGATGTGCAGTAAAGGTCTTTATGAAGAGGAGCAGCATGAGACGCGCTGCATTGTGGAGAGTCAGCAAGGGGTACAATAATGCAACTTCAATTCAGTGTTTAAATATGCACTTACAGCTGAACAAAACTTCAGTCAAGCAGGTTCATCGACCCGGAAGAGATGTCCGTAAATCAATTTCGGACATAAAGTGAGTGCGGCAAGCCATCGTTGCCGTTTAGCTTATTTGAAAGTCATCTGAAATCCAGTTCTTGCTTTGGACAAGATTGATTTTATTTTGTACATGGAAATGCCAAGTTATTCATGTAGTGATTAGACATTCATACGTTACATCTTTATTTGTTTGTTTTATTATTATTTTTTTTTTATATATGCTTTAAAATGTTTGCTTTGCAAAATGTTTGAAGTATTTGTTCATGATTATTCTCCGTGCTTCTTTTAAATGTTATTTTAAGTTTGGATACATATCAGAAAGTGTCAGTATGTACCAAACTGCATGTCTTATCTATTTCAGCAGCAGTCACTGTGCCCATGCAAAACGTGATTCAGCCACTCCATTTTAAAATGTTGTGTAGTCGAAACATGTATACAGTTTCCGATTATATTATATTATATAATATCAATCTAATATCTTGAACAAACGATGAGGATGCATCCTATTTTGGAATAGGAAGAACTTACAATCACTATCATAAAGTTTTAACGTCAGATAACAGGGTTCCAACAAATCAGAGGTGTGTGTGTGTGTGTTAGCTGTCATTCTTTTATATTAATAATCCAGCTGTGTAGTAGTAACAACAAGGCATTCTGATTTGTGGTTTCGTTTCCTGAATGTCGCGCCACTCGTTTGAGGTAGATTTCACTCTCGGAAGAAAGGGCACTAAACTGTCATTGGGTTGGTAGCCTTATCTTTTTTAGTTTCAACATATATTCATCACCTGGAACCGTAGATATATACGAGTATGTAATTGGACCGTAATGACCTTTTTAGAGGAAAGCTTTGAAGGTAGCTAAATGCACAATTCTAGGAAAAAGATACCTAATGAAGGTACATTTGGGGCACACGGTGGCTTAGTGGTTAGCACGTTCGCCTCACACCTCCAGGGTCTGGGATTCGATTCCCACCGTGGCCCTGTGTGTGCGGAGTTTGCATGTTCTCCCCGTGCTGCGGAGGTTTCCTCTGGTTACTCCGGTTTCCTCCCCAAGTCCAAAGACATGCATGGTAGGCTGATTGGCATGTCCATAGTGTCCGTGTGTGAATGTGTATGTATGTATGATCTATAATGTGTGTGCGCACTATCTTGACGATTCAGTATTGACATTGTTGTACAATTTCTAAGTCACTTTAAGTTTAAGCAGGTTTGTGATTCCCCCCCACTGTTATTCTTTTGAAAGCACATTTTTCCAATGAATATTACATGCTTTTTGATTTATGATTTTATACACTAACCTCAGAATGCTTTATCTTTTAATGTCACACAGACAATGAGCTCATTGTTAAGGAGGTGTTTTGAACAAAGGGGAACAAAAGTTAATTCCACTCCCCATGTAGGGAAACCAAAGTTCATTGACTATGTAAAAATAATATCCTTCTTTTACTTGGATAACCAATGTTTTTTGTTTTGTTTTGTTTTGTTTTTAGATTCCAGCACTATTTCTACTTTATGCTGTAATCGTCAGAGCACTTGTAAGAGTTGTACAAAAATATGTATTGTTGTCTGTTTTTTGATATCATGGATTTATTACTTTCATAAACATGTATTTGTGATACAAAATTTTTATAAATATATTTTAAACAATCTTCTCTTGTAGGCTCAAAACTGATCCTGAATGTTTAGATGCTCTTTGTGTTTGAAGTTGCCGTATGCAATGTGTCAAACTCAGTGTCAGAATATATATATATATTTTTTTTAAGAACGGTTGGTAAAGACTGGGAACTTTATAGGGTGTTTGCGGTGTATCAAATTAAGAAGCTATTGCAAGGCAAGCACTTTCTTCTCTTTTGGTTTGGAAACTCTTAAACTGCGCAAGATCCTCAATTGAACAAGTACTGCTTTTTATGAGCATGAATAAAATATACCGATCAGCTATAACATTAAAACCACCTGCCTAATACTGTGTAGGTCCCCCTTGTGCCACCAAAACAGTTCTGACTCCACAAGACCTCTGAAGGTGTGCTGTGGTACCTGGCACCAAGACCTTAGCAGCAGATCCTTTAAGTCCTGTAAGCCAATGCCCTGTCACCGGTTCCCTGGTTGTCCTTCCTTGGACCACTTTTGGTTGGTACTAACCACTGCATACTGGGAACAGCTCACAAGACCTGATGTTTTAAAGATGCTGCAGATCCATTTTTCCCGCTTCCAACACATCATCTTCGAAAACTGTCTGTTCACTTGCTGCTCTTGACAGGTGGGATTGTAACGAGATAATCAATGTTATTCACTTCACTAAACAGATAGTGTTCAGCTGAGGGAAGAAAAACATTTTCAGTCATGTGTAAAAAATGAGAAGTAATATTCCACATTTTCAAAAGAAGTAGTGGAGTCAGTGTTTCTCAACCATGGAGTGAGACAATGCACATATAAGTGTTCTCTCTTCTCCCAGCTCACATGATTCAACTCCTCAGCCACTCAATAAACCAGAAACTAGGTTGAACAGAGTTAGAGAAGGAAAACACACCAAAATATGAAGGGTACTTCAGGATTTAGCCTTTAAAAGTGTTTTATTTTAAAATGTATTGACTCATCTCTGGCAGCAATATCTAATTTTTTATATAAGGTTTCTTTGCTAACAGTAACGGCATGTTGCAATTAAATGATTAATGGTTTAGGGTTTTTTTAAGCATAAAATTGGCAAATAAAGAACATGTGGTGAAGTAGCATCCAAGCTAGTAGCATGAGGACATCAAGGACATTCAATTTACTTTCAGTACAGTTGGGTAACAGAGTTGTCAGCATTTGTAGCTTCAATCTTAGTAACAGAGTTGAGCTGCTGAGCTGGACAAAGTCAAGTAATAATAATATTTGAATAATATGAGTTGAGGGGACATACTTTTCTCCTGGTAGAGAGGGTCTTGATGAAAAATGTGACTTACTGGTTTTACTCTTCTTTTAGTCAGGTAAATGGGTTTCAGTAACAGGGTCACACATACAGTGGTGCTTGAAAGGTTGTGAACCCTTTTGAATTTTCTATATTTCTGCATAAATGTGACCTAAAACATCATCGGAAGAAGTAGATGAAGAGAACCCAATTAAACAAATGAGACAATAATATTATTTATTGGGGAAAATGATCCAATATTACATATCTGTGAGTGGCAGAAGTATGTGAACCTTTGGTTTCAGTATCTGGTGTGACCCCCTTGTGCAGCAATAACTAACTAAACATATCTGGCAACTGTTGATCAGTCCTGCACATCGGCTTGGAGGAATTTTAGCCCATTGCTCAGTACAGCTTCAGCTCTGGGATGTTGGTGAGTTTCCTCACATGAACTGCTTGCTTCAGGTTCTTCCACAACATTTCTATTGGATTAAGGTCAGGACTTTGACTTGGCCATTTCAGAACATTAACTTTATCCTTTATTAATCATTCTTTGGTAGAATGACTTGTGTGCTTAGAGTCGTTGCCTTGCTACATGACCCACTTTCTCTTGAGATTCAGATTCAGGACAGATATTCTGATATTTTCCTTTAGTATTTGCTGGTATAATTCAGAATTATTTGTTCCATCAATGATGGCAAGCCGACCAGACCAAGATGCAGCAAAACAGGCCCAAACCAACAAGATTTTGCCTGTTCATAAAACGTTGCATAAATTATCGACAATTCTCATTTTCCACATTATGTTTTAACAATTAATCTTTTTACAATGATCTGATTTTCCCACATTATTCAGCAACGTTCTGATTTTTTCACATTATTTCATAACCATACTGTGGCCATTTGGCCAAGAGGTGGCACTGTCAGTAACAACTTTATTCTGAAACCAGTGGCTGTTTTGGTTCTGGAGTGTGTTACTGTTCATAATACAGCGATTTACCACTGATTGCATTGTTTAATCGATTAATGAAGGACACATGACATATTTTAATGGATTATTAATTCAATTCAAAGTCCCCATGAAATCAAAATTGAAGTTTTGTGGCTTTTAGTATGAATATATTGTGCTCCAAAACAGTGACAAAATTCACATTTAGAGTGTGTGTGTGTGTATGTGTGTGTGTGTGTGTGTGTGTGTGTATGTGTGTGTATGTATATATATATATATATATATATATATATATATATATCTCTATATCTCTCTCTCTCTCTCTCTCTCTCTCTCTATATATATATCTCTCTCTCTCTATATATATATATCTATATATATATATCTCTATATATATCTCTATATATATCTCTATATATATATCTCTATATATATCTATCTCTATATATATATATATATATATCTCTCTCTATATCTCTCTCTCTCTCTCTCTATATATATATATATATATCTCTCTCTCTCTCTCTCTATATATATCTCTCTCTCTCTATATATATATATATCTCTCTCTCTATATATCTCTCTCTCTCTCTCTCTCTCTCTCTCTCTCTCTCTCTATATATATATATATATATATATATATATATATATATATATATATATATATATATATATATATATACACACACACACACACACACACATATACACATATACACACACACACACACACACACACACATACACATATACACACACACACACAGAGAGAGAGAGAGAGAGAGAGAGAGAGAGAGAGAGAGATAGAGATATAGCTATTACACACACACATTCAAATTTATGTACCGTCTCTCTTTACCACCAATACGGATCGACAATTTTGATATTCTGCATTTCTACTTCTCATCAGAATCTGAAGTGTCCTGCCCCAACAGTTGTAAGTTTCCTGGTTGTGAGGCAAGTTAAATGCTATTGGCTATTTAAAAAAAGGGGGCGGGACCACCCGATATGTCCCACCCTGTTTCAGTGGAAATAACCCCAACATATCAAATAATGCTACATGTTTTAAGACACTTCACAGGGACTTTGTTGAAGGTTCAAGAGACAAGTTAGTTGATCACTTATGTTATAGCCGTGATAAACATTTTTTCCCTCTCTCGCCCTCAAAAAACCCCCAATGTGTCATTTCTTTTACTCACTTTCAGTAACTCCTTTATCCTAGTCATGGTGGATCTGTTCCCACCTGTAGGATAACCAAACCACCTACTGGCATATTGTTGGGAGGTGAAAGGAAACCGGAGAACCCAGAGGAAACCCATGTTAACACAGGGAGAACGTGCACATAATCTCCACACCGTCCCCAAACATTTTTACAAAAATAAAAATTGTGAGACAAATAAGACTTTCTTCTGTGCATCTCCAACAGATCTCAGTTATCATTACTAATCAGTTCAATCCATGTAATATTAATTTTTGTTTTTTTTTTAAAACAAAATATAACCTTAAATAAAATCCACAACTGTAGTGTGCTTTAGTAATAAATGTCGAGGTCATAAAACAACAGTACACAAACCTTTATCTTACTGAGAGTTTGATCAGCTGTAGATCATTTATTAAAGTGCTATACAAAAAAAAAAAAATTCAAGACCCATTTAGAATACGTTCTGAAAAGATACATTACAAAAAAGTGTGTAAAATAAAAAAAATTAACCTGATGAAAAGGGTTGCGTGAAAGGATTTAGACAATTCCAACAAAAACACACGTAATGTTTTAATTAGTCACGTCTTAAGCAGATTTGAAAGAAAGAATAAGACCCCTCATTACGCTGCCACCTCGGCTTTGCCGAATGAATTCTCTCCTGAGCGTTGTATCTACTCACTCACAGATGATCAACTGTATAAATTATGTCACTGAGAGTAATTAAGACTGGACATTTTGCTTTACTTCACCTGGTTATACAGTGGGTCAAAAAAGGTAAGAGAACATGAATTCATGATAATAAAGATGGTGGCTCCAAAGTAACATATACCAGGACAACACATTACTTACCGAAGCTATTTAACAGGTAGAGGACATAAATATGACATTATTAATGACAATGCAAGTTTCTTCTTACATTATCTGAACGATGATTAAATAAAAAAAGATCAGTCGTGTCCGAGAGGGAGAATGAATGTAAACAGATTTTTCCTCGTTTTCTCGTCTTTTATACCAGGGCACAAGTGGCTGAATTGACCTCCGATAGCCATAATATTGTAGTAAACTGGACCAAGTGCACATGACTGCACGAAGAGCAACATAGTAACATGAAATAAGTCCTTTCGAGAAGTCTTTCGGTGGTAAAGAAGCCTGTTAAATATTCTGACACGTAAAGCTAAAGTTCAGTGAGAAGGACACTTGAAACGGCACGCTGCTGAACACTCAATATACATAAATAACTAGAAACTCAAAAAGGTGATGGAATGGGACAACAATAACCGATAGCCAGAATTCCTTAATAAAATATTGCTCAAAACCTTAAATCTGGGGGGAAAAAAAGAAAAAAAAGAAACAGTGGTCCCAACAGACCTGGAATGAACTATGATCTTAGGAATCAAATACTTCATGGTGGATGTTTACCTGAAAGACTCGTAAAATTAAACAGTAGTTTCTTAGATCAAAATATACTAAAATATGAATGTACTAGCTTTTATGTTTGTGCAGGGCTCTGCACAAATGAGTCCCTCTGGCCTGACATTTATTTATAGAATATCTATAACTATGATACACAAATGTAAAACGTCGTTACACACCCCATGAAGGATTTCTAACATTCTATGTAATTTAAGGCACGATTCTGATTGATATCCAGTTATTGCTGTGGTGCTTAAATGCTCCTCATGCACGAGCTAACAAGACCTGATGTTTCACTCGAACTCCTCATAGTGCGTCATCATGAAACTACTTTGAAATATTCCTGGCACTTTATGACCGTTATGTCATACACCATCTACAAATTAGAATTGTATATTTTAATTATTATTATTTTTTTTTAAAATGGTTACTAGCACACAAAATTGACCAAGAAGCAACAGCTTCACAAAAGTCTGTGGTCAAAAGTGGGATGTCATGTCCCAGAGAGGCATAAAAAAAAAAAAGAAAAGAAGAAAAACGAAACAAAAGTGCTTCTGAGGAAATGCTCAAAACTCCTCTTCCTCTGAGCTCAGGTGGCTCTGCTTCTTGCGCACGTTCCAATGCAAACACTCAGCCAGACTTTCAAACCAGTCGTTCACTGGGTCCCGGAAACAGATGGATGGGACGGGGAAGCACGACGTGGTGATGGTGATGCTGGAGAAAGAAGAGGAGAATTGTAAATCATTAATTCTATAACATGCAACCCAAATTTCAGTCTAAACATTGGAAAACTTTAAACAGGGACGGACCACTCAGTAGCCCAGGTGTCCGGTGCAAGCAGTCCAGGATATTCTTAAAAAACCCCACAAAAGGCAGGTAGGTTGAACAGCCAGAAAAATGTTTCCTTTGGTACAGTATGTAGGCATTTGGTACGTTACGGTAAGCTTAATGCACTTCATGGTGATGCGATGCACCTTGATGCTGGAACTATAAACAACTCAGCGGTTCTCAAACCAGGGGTTGATTTACAAATGGGGTCATAAGACAAACGCAGTCCCCTTATATTTCATTTATTTTACAAATTAATATTACAACTGATCACTCTACCTATCTAAACAGATTGTGTATTCAACTAGTTTTATTGCAGAACTCCTACGCTAGTGCAATTGATGCGCTGTACTAGTGTAGGAGTTCTGCAGTTTATATATATTAAAAAAAACAAAAAAAAAAAACAAAAAAGAATTTCTCCATCGATCCACCGCGTGACTGACTTGGTGGATCAACACAAGAAAACAAACATGACAATGTCCTAAAAAGGAGAAGCTAAAAATGTCAAGGCTTAGGGTCAGAGAAAATTCATAATGTCCATTTGGGGTCATTTGTCCAAAACATTTGGGAACCTCGGAACCAACCTGTTCTGAATCCCGACGCCTGCTACGATACAAATATCAGCCAATCTGCTTAACCGTAGAAGGATTTTCACTGGTCAGATTAACTAGCTTGCACAGATGACAAGACAATCTTTTCAGAGCCAGGGGAACAGAGGAATGTGGAAAGACTGGGTATACGGTCATACCAGTCATGAGGGACGATACCGGTATGAAATTTTACACCGGTTAAAATGGAGGAAAAACATTCTGAATGAAACTTACATAACAACAGTTCCTATAAAATCAATATCTTAGCAAATAGAACAGCATTAGATAATGTATAGTCACACAATGAAGAGTGTGTGTGATGAAATAAATTAAATGAACGCATCGAAAGTTATTTACCGACGCATCAAAATTACAGAGGAGCATAGCATGCGCACGGACAGAAGACGTTATATTTAACTGACAGGAACAACTGTGCGAGGTCAGAGGGGCAGCACAAACGTGTATATATTTGTTGTTTGGTGTGTTGGTAGAGGTTTGGTAAACAACAGAATTTTAATTTGATTAAATTTTTTTTTTCCAGTTTCATATTTTGTTAAAAATAAAAATCAAAGCTGCCTTGCGTTATTGTGTACTGTAGGCCATTGCGTAGCGAACATTACCCCATAGCGTCATCTAGTGTCTAACCAGTGCTAATACAAATGTATTACCGGTTTGAACTAGGGATACCGTACCGGTGTGAACAGTATATTGTGGCAGGTCTAGAGAAAATACGATGTGCTTCATCATCATATACTCGTTCATTTCCTCCAGTCTTCATTTTTTCGCCTAGTTAATTAGGTGTCCAGGCAACCAGAACATGGGACTGGCCAGCACACTGGAGCTTCCATTTCCCCTGTGGGCTAACTAATGAGTTTATCATTTCTCCCCCCTGTTTACAATGCATTCTTTCAGCATTCAGGGTGGAACAGTACAGAGCTCAGGAAAGCTGAAGTTACTATACAGGAATGTACTTGATCTGTATATGTGAAGAAAGAAAAACTCCTAAACCCAGTATTTCAAGGGCAGTATGTCTCAAGACTGGCAGTGAAAATGTCTACACTGTTTTGCTAAACTACTTTAGGCTGTAAAGAACTTGTTCGGTGAAAAAAATTAAATATTTCCCCTCCTCTTAGTTCAAATGCAGTCAATTAGCCAACACATGTCCATTGTGAACATTGCTTCTTTAGATTGGCATGGGAGCTACAAGGCTAGTGTAAGAATAAGTAAGCCATGTTCCTATTTGAATTATTCACATCCTTTATGACTACAGGATCAGTTTCACGTCTCAAATGCTCATGTTCTAGGATCTGGTGCAACACCTGATCAATTGTCGTTTACCCTGACCTTTTTTGGCAACATAAACGTTCTGGCTCCATTGTATCCCAAATCTGACACTGGTATTCCTGGGGGCCAGGGATGTATGTACGTTTTTGGGTACCAGACAGAATGTGATTATAATTACACACCGTTCTGCTTTTCAGTTGTTATACGTGTCCATCATGAGATCCATCCATCCATCCATCCATCCATATATATATACACATACATTGGTGCTTGAAAGTTTGTTTTAGAAATTTTCTATATTTCTGAATAAATATGACCTAAAACATCATAAGATTTTCACACAGGTCCTAAAAGTAGACAAAGAGAACCTAATTAAACAAATGAAACAAAATTATTATACTTGGTCATTTATTTATTGAGGAAAATGATCCAATATTGCATATCTGTGAGTGGCAAAAGCATGTGAAGCTCTAGGATTAGCAGTTCATCTGAAGGTGAAATTAGAGCCGGGTGTTTTCAGTCAATGGGACGACAATCAGGTGTGTATTTCGGTGGGTATAGAAAATTCGAAAGGGTTCACAAACGTTCAAGCACCATTGTATGGAGAGTTTCATATGGACTTGTACTGTTCATTTTACCAGTGGGGTTTAGTCAGTAACTGCAAGGATCTTAAACGCTCACCTGTCTCCATGTCCAATCTCCTGCCGTTTCCTCCCATCAAAGGAAACCCATGCATTGTTTCTGGCCTCACATGATAGCATAATCTAAAGGCAGAATATCATGGTGCATTGTCAGTCATATTTCAACCAGATCTCAAGAAATATTACATTCAAATGTACCATCATGGCTTGCTGTGAACTAAAGGCAGGTAACATGATGGTGGAGACAAAGACATGACGCTACGCTTTACTACATATACAATAAACTGTTTATCACATATATAAAAGGTCAAAGGTAAATTATATAAGGAATAAAATGCAACAAGGTGTGCCATTGTAAGAAAATAATCAATGATGGGGTGGTGTGATGTAAAGCGGAGTTAAGTTCAGAGACTCCTCTTCTGCAACAGCACTTAAGCCAGGATGACCATTCTTATTTATTAAAGAACAACGTCATGAATATAAATGGGGAAAAATGTATATTTAATCTTGTCAAACAACTTGTTCGACCCTGTTATGTCCTCATCTGTCTCTTTTATTCCCCCTCTCTTTCTTGAAGTTAGATACAACACAAAAAAAGCAGCTTGTCAGGTTAGAGAACAAGGAAGTGCAGAATCCTGAAACTCTCCTGTGTCCAAAAACGTAATACTGATACATATAAGACAGTGACACCGGAGACACTTTCCAGAAATGTTAAACGAACGTGTCCTCACTGAAAATGTCACCATATCAACAAATAGACGTTCTTCTTTGTAAAATAACAACGCATCCGCAAATACAAGTGAATGAGAATGTTTAGGTGAATTACAGTCAGAACTATCGTCAGAGCTGCTGTTCGAGAAAATTAATCAACTCCTTCTGACCAATCAGAATTGAGAATCCAACAGTGCTGTGTATATAATCATGAATATGACATAATATTATACAGTATGAAATATGCTAAATAGTGAAGTTGTAACAAGTAAAGGACAGGTACATAAACTTTGGGTTTTACAGTAAACACTACAGGAGTAAGGTCCTAAATTTCACTATAATCAGGCTGCATGGCACAATACCAAGCATATAACACACAAAAACAGGGAGTTTATTCTTACTCTGTTCTACAGCTACGTGCATGAATCTAATCACATGAATTGATTTCCTTCGTTTATACACTATCCTTTCCTGTTCCTGGAAGTTTCTTTCCTTTTGCCACTGCTTTCCCATTAGTCAAGCCTTGCTATATAGAGGTGTTTATATTTCAGTTCCCTTTGCATACTGGTAGATTATTACTCATCCATTATTAGTGAAACTCTGGTAAAGTGCTTTACATTTGTCTCGGGCGTCTTGCGTTACCTTGAGCTCGACGCCAGCAGGGACTACTATGGGTCTGAAAGAGAGCGAGTGAGGACAGATGGGGGTGATCATGATGGCTGGGACGTTGGGGTGGATCATGGAGGCTCCTGCTGCTACGGCGTACGCAGTACTGCCTGTCGGCGTGGACACGATCACGCCTGACAAGGTGGAGATAATTTGGAGATTAGGGAAATTGTTGCTGAGCTTTGAAATAGTGGCACATTCAGGTTTTATAGCAGAAATAATATTCAATAACAGAATTCAGCTATTAATATGAGTACTGACCATCGCCTTGTACAGTAGTGATCAGGTGACCATCCAGGAAAAGATCAACGTTAGAGAGGTAGGAGGAGGGACCTCGGTCCACAACAACCTCATTTAGCACCTGAGAGAGAGAGAGAGAGAGAGAGAGCGCGAGAGAGAAAGAAAGAGAGAGAGAGCGCGAGAGAGAAAGAGAGAAAGAAAGAGAGCGAGAGAGAGAGAGACACTGTAGGTTAGGCATAATTCTTACATGGCTTTACTAAATGACTGCACACAATAACACATCCAGTCACATACCCACAGGGAATTTGTGGTTAGTGCTACATACAACATTTTGTGGCTAATGCTAACAAACCACATGAACAGATCACCTATGTGGGGCAAACACTGGCCTTTTAAAAATGCAGGTACACATTAACTAACCAGAAAAGCACAATGGTGGCTAGGTATAACCACACACACACACACACACGTTTGTGAATATACATTTCTTCACACACATCTCAAATATGTCTCAAATAAGTGTAATCAGGCATTGTGACATTCGTTTTTAGAAACCCAACCAACAGGAAATTTAACAAAGTATCCTCTTTCATACAAACACATACACAGACAACCCTCTGCCCTGAGACTCTCAATGCTCGATCACTCACTTGATATTGCATAGTTCTGCGGCCTGACTCGTTTGCGACGATTGTATTTTTCTCTTTTGGTCTGGTTTTCTCCCAGTTCTCTTTCACCACCTTTACCTTCAGTCGACTCCGCAGGATTATGGCTGCGTTGCCTGCAGAAACATTTACAGACCAGTAAAAATTGGATTCCAAGCAAATGAGTAAAACCCCTAGCAGACAATAATAATATATTTTTTTTTAACTGAGGGCTGTCAAAAGGTAACACATTTGGAATATGCTACACTATTTATTTTGTGACACTTTGATTCTTTGAGCCACCCATAATTCTTTCTGGCTGCTTGCTAGAAACAGCTACTGGACCTCATGAGAAAACATATTTGCAGCACAATATACTGATTAAAACGGTCATAGAATCATAGATACTGTGTTTGCATGCTCCGACCATATGCCATTTCATGTGTGGTAATCAGAAATGAATTGACACCATCACAGATGCAAAAAAAAAACAAAAAACCCCAAAACAACAACAACAAAAAAACAAAACAAAAGAAGAAAGTTGTGGGGGAAAACTGGACTATATAAAAAATAAGGTTTTAAGTTAGTGATTCTACAAGACTTTCTCTCAATTACAGAATATTTGATGGATGTTGTTTTAAATGACATGCATATACATACGTACATACATACTTATATATTATATGTGTGTGTGTGTATATATATATATATATATATATATATATATATATATATATATATATATATATATATATACACACACACACATATACACACACACACACACATATATATATATATATATATATATATATATATATATATATATATATATATATATATATATATATATATATATATATATATATATATACACACACACACACACACACACACACACACACACACACACACACACACACACACACACACACAGATTAATCCTGGCCCTAAGACTATGACACAATCAAGTGGGAAAGTTCCCCGGCTGAGGTCACTTCAGGACTAGACTTCTCAATAACATCTCCACTTCTCTGTAAAAGTGTAATATAATATAAACGAGTGCACACATCAGGGCTTGGCTGATGGGAAAGGAGCTGCAAAAGGAACAAAAACAAAAAAATTTCCTGGACTTAAAACAAACAGGGAAGCAAAGTGTGTAAAATTGGAACAGATAAAGTCAGTTCCTGTTAATATTAAAAACTGCAACATCCTTATACACTCACCTTCAATAACCTGTGTAACCTGAGATTGGTAGGTGTCGAAGTTAAAAGGTGTCAGAAAGCCCAGAGAGCCCAAATGAAAGGGCATAACTGGAGGAACGCTCTCCTAGAATGAACACAAAAACACAGCAATGCAAATGTTGGAGAAGCGATACGTTCAGATTTTGCCCTGTAGTATTTCTTTACATTGATGTAGGTACAGTAAATTCGGCAGCAAATCTGTTTGAGTGTTAGCAAAAATATCCAAGGCACCACATCATAATATGACCCTCACTCTGACATATAAAGCTATGATATGCTAATATGATATAAATGTAGTAAAAAGCTTTAGTTCTTTTAAAATTATTATTACAAATTAAATGGAACTATATAAAAGCTGTTCTTGTTCAATGTTTTTAATTAATTGTGACGTTTTAAATAACAAATTTCCCCCTTGTCAGTGCAAGCCATTACTCAGTTTTCACGGTTACTAATTTTCAACATCTTAATCCAGTGCTTCTCTTCTGCCAGCAGTTTTTTAGCTAAATGATACAATCATCATACATATTATGAAATTTGTCATATTGCCCAGCCCTATGTACACAACAGTTTGATAGCAGTACCCAGGAAGTTACACATACACTGTGCATTGTTCAACATGCACAATAGTGTTATTGTGACGTCTAGTCCAGCTGAACTCCATTACGAATGCAGTTTCATAGATTTAGGGGAATTAGTAATTACGGGGGCAAATGCATTTTGTGTTTACTCAGGATGCCTTTGTTTTATCTCATTTTGTTTTCATTTAGTATGAGATAAACAAAAACAGAAGAAATCAGGATGGGGCAAATGCTTTTTCACAGCACTGTATGTTGTGTAAACCATGATGAAATAGGTTTATACTTTTGCAGAATTTGGCATAAAATGAAAACATTTGCTTAGTTGCAAAAGCCAAAAGACAGTAACTGTCCTCTGGCTAATGAGCGAAAAAGAGGGGGAGAACCCATATTGACAGCATACTATATTACTTCAATTTTATACTTAATAAAACTGATAGCTGGAATCTGCTTGTCCTGGGCATCCAGGCTACACTGCAAAACATTACAACATTACCAAGTGAAAATATATCTTGAAAATAGTCTACTTTATTTATTACAATAAACTAAACATATGACTATTAAACCTATTTCTAGAAGTTTTGTATACGAATTTCAAGCTTAAAATAAATAGTTTTGTTCTAATGGCAGACGTTTCCTAATTTTAAGCACTTATTTCTATAAATCGTCTCCCACTAGAATGAGAAAAAGCTCGAAATGTGTAAAAGCATCTAAAAAGCAGGCTGTGATTTAATATTATTATTATTATTATTATTATTATATTTACTTGATATTGATCTCATAAGAAATATCAAATTTGCATATATTCAAGATATTTTGAAGTGTTATCTTTTTTTTTTTTTGCAATGTAGTAATTTGTCCATCCTTAAACACACACAACATTTACAGGCACGAGCTCAAATCTGAATCTGCAATGTTCCTGTAGAGCAATCTTTCTGTCATAACATATGAACCTGAGCTTGTTTCCTTTTGCTTTATAAATCAAGTCCTACATCTGTACCTGGAAGAGGGAGGAAGCATACAGCAAAGTTCCATCTCCTCCCAAACAAATGATGAAGTCTACCCGATTGGAGATGTCGTCATAATCTGCGACAAGTAAAGCAGGTCAGGCATTACATAACCACTGAAAAAACAACAACACAAAAAACAAACAAACCAATAACTATGGTGTACCTTCTCTAAAAGTGCAAAAACTCTTTTTCACGGCCACAAAGCTCTCGTCGTTAGCAATGGCGGGGTCCTCCAGGACTTTCCTCTCCACGTAAACGATCATGTTTTTCTCCTAAAATGCATCAATACATGACCAGAACAACAAATTAGTTTATGATGAATTAAAAAAAAAACAGCAGCAGCACAATACATGCCAGTTCCAATGGCATATGATGTCTCTACAGATATAAGAAATTACTTAAAAGGACTTCAACATGTAGGACTTCACACACTGCATTTTCAGAATCACAAACAGCTTTGCATATCTATGGAGTGTGAGGAAGGATTCAGACCTCTGTGAGGAAGATGCAAAGCTCTTTAAAAGGCTGCAGAAGACTAACATCCTGAATCTTTTTAATTACAAGGACACTTTTGGGTGGCTTGTTCCAGGTTAACCTTTGACTCGCTGGGTCCTGGATATGCCTGTGAAACACACACACACACACACACACTTCGATTCAATAAAATTTTTATTTGTATAGCGCTTTTAAAACAAATGGACATTACCAAAGCAGCTTTATATAAACGTATAACGTTCCTGATATCAATTTTAAATTTATAAATGTATCCCTAATGAGCGAGCCAGATTCGAGGGTGGTAAAGAAAAACTCCCTGAGAGGACCTCAGGAAGAAACCTAGAGAGGAACGAGACTCAAAAGGAACCCATCCTCATCTGGGGGAAACCAGACAGTGTGATTATAAATCATTTCCCTTCTATAACTGTATACTATACAGTCAAAAAGTGCTGTTGTGTAACCAGGAACCAAACAACTTATGAATATGAGAATCAGAGTCATTTCTGAATTCATGATAGTTTTAATTCAAGCAAGAACATTCTATAACCACCAGCTCTTACTGATTACAAGACATAATTAAAGAATCTAGCACGTTGTCCATTGTATCTTTTAGTAAATAATTTAGCACGCCTAAGCCCTTAGAAGCAGCCTAGAAGTCACTACCTCAGACTGAGTGAAAATGTTCAGCACTTGATTTCAGCAATAACTTTACAACAGACTGGATTAATGCAAATATGAAAATATAAAATAATATAAAAATATGGATTAATGCAAAATGTGAAAATATCCCTAAATATG